>NC_056751.1:788102453-788109953 GCF_019279795.1 Protopterus annectens | reverse complement strand
ATTATTATCATTAAAAAGTGGATGACATATATAAACCCTATATATATGTATGCGTGTGTGAATATATTTGTATATATATATATATATATATATATGGGTCTACTTCATATGAATGACATTCATTTGACCAAGACCATATAACCTAAGGCTCATAGTACTGAAAACTCACTTGACTGAAATTCGTAACACCAACACGTTACTGTGCTAGATTTCAAAACACTAAATTGTAAACTATAGACATGCACACCTACAACACCAATTACTAACACTTTCCAGAACTTAAAATCTAATTCTGTACCCTCTTATCAGAAACCAGATGATATAAAACCAAACTAGGTGGGGGGGGGCTACACCCCCCACTCCCCCCTAACTATATATACTAACTCCAGGATTGCACTACAGTGGGGAAAAAGGCATATACCTTTTACTTACCTTACAGCAGTTTACACACTTTGACTATTATGTTGAAATTTAGCAGTGTAAGGTGTCAGTGTTACGAGTTTCAGTCAAGTGAGTTTTCGGTATTATGAACTTTAGGTTATATACAGTGGATATAAAAAGTGTATACACCCCTGTTAAAATGCCAGGTTTTTGTGATATAAAAAATGAGACCACAATACATCATTTTGAAAACTTTTCCCACCTTTAATTTGACCTATAACCTATACAATTCAATTGGAAAAACAAACAAGTCAGTTAAGGGAAAAATATAAAAAATAAAAACCTTACAATAACTTGGTTGAATAGGTTTGCACACCCCTAAACTAATACTTTTTTGAAGCACCTTTTGAGTTAATTACAGCATTCAGTCTTCTTGGGTAGGAGTCTATCAGCATGGCACATCTTGACTTGGCAATATTTGCCCACTCTTCCTTGCAAAAGTGCTCCACATCTGTCAGATTGTGAGGGCATCTCTTGTGCACAGCCATCTGCCGGTCACCCCAAAGATTTTCTTTTGGATTTAGGTCTGGGCTCTGGCTGGGCCTTTTCAAAACTATAATTTTCTTCTAGTGAAGCCATGTTTTTGTTGATTTTGGGTGTATGCTTGGGGTCATTGTCTTGCTGAAAGGTGAAATTCCTCTTCATCTTCATTTTTTAGCAGATGCCTGAAGGTTTTGGGCCAAAAGTGACTGGTATTTGGAACTGTTCATAATTCCCTTCACCTTGACTAAAGCCCCAGTTGCAGCTGAAGAAAAGCAACCCCAAAGTATGATACTCCCACTACCATGCTTCACCGTGGGGATGGTGTTCTTTTGATCATGCAAAGTGTTGTTTTTGTGCCAAACGTCCCTTTTGGAATTGTGGCCAAAATGTTCAACCTTGGTCTCACAGACCATAAAACATTTTCCCTCATGCTTTTGGGAGACTTGTTGTCTTTTTTTACAAATTTTAGCTGGGCTTCGATGTTTTTCTGTGTAAGAAAAGGCTTCCATCTTGCAACCCTACCCCATAGTCCAGACATATGGAGAATACCAGAGATTGTCACATGTAGTACACAAACAGTCCTTGCCAGAAATTCCTGCAGCCCCTTCAGTGTTGCTGCAGGTCTCTTGGCAGCCTCCCTGATGAATTTTTGCCTTGTCGTTTTATCAATTTTGGAGGGACGTCTAGTTCTTTGCAGTGTCAGTGCTGTCCCATATTTTTCCACGTTTTGATGACTGCCTCCACAGTGTTCCGTGGTATATCCAATTCTGTGGAATTTTTTTTACCCTTCTCCTGACTGATATATTTCAGCAATGAGATCCCTTTGATGCATTGTTAGCTCTCTGTGAACCATGGCTTTTGTTGTAGCAGCAACTGAGTAAATGTCAGGAAAATCCCACTAGGACAGATGAGCCTTGTTTGGGGTTAGTCAGAGTCTCTCTAACTGATGGCAGGTGTGTACCCAAGAAGACTGAATGCTGTAATTAAATCAAAATGTGCTTTAACAAATTATTAGTTTAAGGGTGTACACACACATGCATCATGCATCCAGCTTAATTTACGTTTTTTATTTTTTATATTTTTCCTGAACAGATTTGTTTGTTTTTCAGTTGAATTGTATAGGTTATAAGTCACAATAAAGGTAAGTTTTGAAATGATTTATTGTGGTCTCATTTTTTTATATTTCAAAAATCTGGCATTTTAACAGGGGTATGTACACTTTTTATATCCACTGTGTGTGTGTGTGTGTGTGTGTGTGTGTGTGTGTGTGTGTGTGTGTGTGTGTGTGTGTGTGTGTATTTATATATATATATATATATATATATATATATATATATATATATATATGTATATATAAATAATCTATGTAATATGTTTATGTGTATACTTCAAAAGAAGAAAACATTTCACAGGGTAAGTAACCAGGTGACCAACAAGGGGAAATTGCCCCGTTCCCCACCTTAGTGCAATCCTAGAGTTGGTATATTTAGTTAGGGGGATGTGGGGGCAGTGTAGCCCCCCACCTGGGTGGGTTTGAGTTAGTGCGGTGTGTTTTGTTGTTAGATGGGGTCCAATCATATACTTACCCTGTGAAATCCTTCAGCATTCTGTCCATTCTTGAAAGTGAAGTTTTGACTATGTTGTCTCATTCATTTTGTCTTTGTAATGTCATCTTTAATGTGTGTGTGTGTGTGTGTGTGTTTGTGTGTGTGTGTGTGTGTGTGTGTGTGTGTGTGTGTGTGTGTGTGTGTACATATATATATATATATATATATATATATATATATATATATATATATATATATATAAAATGTGTATAGGAGAACTGCCTGAACTAATTTTACAACACCCAGACTTTTCTATGCATCAACATTTATACGATGGCATTATGCCGAGAATCCAAATACATGTAGCCACACTCGTTCAAAGAAAGAAAAGCAAACTACAAAGAGATTTGTGGCAGTATAGCAATCATTTAGCATACCCTCTACATACAACAAAAAAAGGAACAGACCGTTTTTTCAAAGAAAGTCACCTGCAAGCACCTGAGTTCAGCAACTCCAGCTGCTCCTGTAAATAATCAGAGTTTCTGCCTCCATATTTTCCCTTGCCCCTAGGATAATTAAAGTAACTCCTGTGACAGTACAAGATCTTCACTCCTTTCAGCAAGCTTTTTTTGTCCCCAGGCCAGTGGAGCCCATGTTACCAGGGACAACCACCAGCAAGAGGAATGGGGGGGCAGAGGGAGATTCCAAGCCCTAGGGAGACCTATGTGCACGAGGAGCAGTGTGCAGTCTTAAATACTAACTCCCTTATGTTACGCTTGCAGAATGACATGTTATCTTTGAATAATGAACAACTTTCCTCACATGATAATCTTCTCATGATTCATTTTGCAGTTTTTAATCTTCTGAAAGATGCTTATCAGTGGATCATATTAAACTTTTACATAGGGGCTTCTCCTTTACCCCTGCTCAAAGAGCTTCACTTACTGAATTACTTTTGGACTTAAGACTATACTTATGGAAACTTTACCTCAAATTTCTGTTTGATAAGGAACAGGATGAACCCCTGTATTCTTCCCCAGATATGCCAACTAATGTTCCACCGAAGAAGAAAAGACTTTATAACCCAGTCCTTCATAATACATTGCAGACTTTTCTTAGAGTTTGTGAAAAAGACTTCCGTGAATTAGCCAGTACCAAAAACACTGACAACTTAGTATTAAGTACTTGGGAAAGTTATTCACTTGGCAGGATTTAACAAAACTTATTTATAGGGTCTATATTAGAAGACCAAACTTTCAAAACTTCGAGTGTTCTAATATCAACCCGTTTTCAGCGAACGTTGAAAATATAGAAGAAAATATAGAAGAAACAGAAAACCAAATTTTTTCCTAGGGAAAGAATTGTCCGTTTCTGTTACTTTGCTATTTTCAGCGCTGTGGTTCAGGTACGTGTGCGATTGTGTGGATGTGAGGGTTAGGGCGGGTTAGGTGAGTTAGGGCGTGGGTCAGGTAAGTGTGCGATTGTGTCGACGTAAGGGTTAGGGCAGGGTAGGTGAGTTAGGATTAGGGCACGGGTGAGGTGACTGCGCGATAGTGATGGACCTTAAGGTTAGGGTTTGGGTTAAGGTAAGTGGATAGTTAGTGGTGTATGTATAGTTTAGTGTAGGGTTAGGTGTAAGAGTTTAGGTGTATGTGTGTGGATTGCTGTTTGTTTGTTGTGCTTGTGTTATGTGTATGTGTTTTGGAACAGCAAATTTTTTCCCTGTTCTGTATGTTCGATTTTTTAAATTTTCGATTAATAGGGTTCGATGTTATTACACTCGAAGTTTTGAAAGTTTGGTGTTCTAATATAGACTCCATTTATATTGCCAATATATTTTTTGCATGGACTGGCACAACATAGGAACTAGACAGGTTTATTTAGTCACTGAGTGACAGTATTGGTCCTGAAATTTGTTGTGTCTGGACGTGGTCATGAAGTCTTATTTCTTGATACCACTGTCATAGAAGACACCATCAACAACTGCCGGATGTTGAACACACATAGCAAAAAGGCCTATAGAAATAATTTCCTGGACTTTTTGAGCCAGCACCTGTACTTTATGAAAGTTAATGTCGTTAGGGGCTAGTTCATCAGACTTTCACGTATTGTCAGCGAAGACTCTGCCTTCACAAATGAGTCTGTCTTTCTCAAACAACTTTTTTTACAAAGACATTACCCTCCAGATTTAATTGATAAGATCGCAAATGAAGTCACACTTTGCAAGATATTCCAAATTTAAACCAATACTGAAGTTCAGTTTGACTCCAAACAGTAATAATAAAATTTCTCCACAGTCAAACCGCTGTTTGTTTCCCAGTTCTCATAAGCAGAAACATGAATGCTAGTAAGCATGTCATTAATAATAACTGGAACATAATCTTGAGTAATACAGACCTTGTAGGCTCACTAGGAAATAACCCAATGTTTTCACACAAAAGAACCAAGACTCTTTTTCTCATTTGAAAAGAATGACCAACCATTCTTTTGTAATGACAAGTGCACCACTGTTAAACCTGTTGCTATGTTCAAGTGTGAGGGATGCGTATGTTGTCAATACATGTTAACAGGAAAATGTTTTCATTTTAAACACTGTAACTTCACTATTAGCTTTACTAGCAGAGCCACAGAAGTGATCCCCAGGGTGGATTTCCTATTTCCCATTCACTCAGCAAGATTTTTCTTGAAGAATGCTAATGAGGAACTTTGCTTGACATAGATGGGTAGCTTGTTCCAGAGTATAGGAAGTCTCTGGGACAGGAATCTATCCCTCCAGCATGTCCTGTTTATTGCGGTGACAAGGTTTAGGTCCCTAGAGCGTGTAGCTCGGAGGGATTGAGGATTTATTTAGGTGTAGCATGTCCAGCAGTTCTGGGTTTGACATAGCTTTATATGTTAGGCAGAGAT
This sequence comes from Protopterus annectens, assembly GCF_019279795.1. Classification (NCBI taxonomy): domain Eukaryota; kingdom Metazoa; phylum Chordata; order Ceratodontiformes; family Protopteridae; genus Protopterus; species Protopterus annectens. Next base: position 788,104,575 of record NC_056751.1, on the reverse strand, counting down.
CACCTCGGGGTAGGCGATATGCTGCAGAGTAAAGCTGAAGTTTTTTGAGACGGTCAGTGTACGGCATCTGTTTGAGGCCAGTAATCCTCTTTGTGAGTTACTTCTGAGGCCTTCCAGCTGCTGCAGACGTCTTGTGAGGTACATTCTTAAAGGGGGATTGTACTCTATAATGGGTCTTAGTGCCAAGTAGAGGGGAACAATGACCTCTCTTTTTCCTGGATGAGAACCCTTTTGTGATGAGGTGTGCCATGTAGAAGGATTTCCTGACTACTGTGGCGATGTGATTATCAAAGGAGAGACTACTATCCACCTGGGTCTCAATGTCTCTTATCACACATTCAGCATTAAGTAGACTGCCATTTATATGGTAGTTCATGGGTACAGAGTTTTTACCAAAGGGGATGACAAAGCACTTTTTAGCATTGAGCTTGAGGCCATGCCTCTGACACCAGGCATTTGTCTCAGTGAGGCCCTTCTGTAGGATGTCCACATCACTTGGGGACTCGACTATGGCTCCTAGTTTGCAGTCATCTGCAAACTTAGTTAGCCAGAGGTCTTCTGTGTTAGCCTGTACTTCAGAGAAGTAGATACCAAACAGGAGAGGTCCCAGGACTGAACCCTGTGGTACTCCACTTGTCACTTGTTTGAAGTCCGATTTGGAGTCTGCAACTTTTACAGTGTGGGTTCTGTCAGTGAGCCAGTTGGCAACTCATCTTGTGACGTAGGGATTTATACCTAGTTTAGTGAGTTTAACTACAATTCCAGAATGGGAGATGATGTTGAAAGCCTTGGTGAGGTCAAGATAGGCTATGTGAACAACTTTACCCTCGTCTATGGCTTTGGTGACTGCCTCAAAGAAGTCAGTCAGGTTCAGAAGACATGATCTGCCTTTCACAAATCTGAACTGGGTGGGGTCCAGAGTTTGGAGGTTACCAATGTCTTTGTTTATGAGTTCCATGATGATACTTTCCATGGCCTTGCAGACCAGGCTCATCAGGCTAATAGGTCGATAGTTCCCAGGATCAGTGGTGGCTCCCCCTCTGTGGAGTGGGATAACTGTTGCTGTGCGCCATTCAGTGGGCACAAAGCCTGATTTGAGACTATGACTGAACATGGTGCTTAGGTGGGGAGCCAGTTTGTTCTGAAGTTCATGTAAAATGCAGCCTGGGATGTTGTCTGGTCCCATGGATACTGTGTTTTTGGTTTTCGAGAGTGCTAGTTATTTTTACAGGGATTCTGCATTCTTCCTGTATAGATATGGGCCCTTTAGGGGGTAAGAGGGGGGTTAAAGTTAGCACTGAACCTGTCTGCCAGGATGTTGGCAATATCAGTTGGTTCTGTAATTTTCATGCCATTGTGATGCAACTCAGAGCAGATCTGGGTGTTGCCATTGAGATTCCTGTCATAGCTATAGAATGCTTTGTGGTTGCCCTTCGAATCAGTGGTGGTTTTGTTTTCGTAGCTAGCTATGGAGGATCTTATAAGGGATCTCAGCTTCTTACTGAGGCTGACCAGGGAACTCCTCCACTCATGGGATTTTACTCTCTTTTGCAACAGATTCTTCCTTCTGTTGTACAGTTTGTTTATGGCAGGGGACCACCAGACTGGCTTCCTTTTTTTGGAGGATAACATCTTGGTTCTGTTTGGGATAGCACGATCCATGCACTCGTATAGGTGCTTATAGAGTGCATTTGTGTAGGATTCAGCAGTTGTAACTGTATTGTCCATCTGCATGGGTGTCATGAAGTTCAACACTTCTGTCTTAAGAAGCATGAAGCTGGCTTTGGAGAAATTTTTTACCATGGTATCCTTAATGGGGGGTGGAGACAGGATATGGATATCTAGGGTGATTAGCTTATGTTCGGATCTGACCAACGAGGTGTTGACTTCAGGTGTGGAATATCAGTCACTCATGTTGGAAATGACTAGGTTTAGGATATTGTTTCCCCTGGTGGGGGTGTGGATAAGTTGATCCCGGGCATTGGAATTTATGAATTCCAGAAAGCGTTGAGTGAAGGAGTTGGCACATGAGTAGTTTTCCCAGTTAATGGTGGGGTAGTTGAAATCGCCCATTATTAGGGTGTTTGGTGGAACCCTAATATTTTCCAGTATATAAAAAAAA
>NC_056751.1:787972453-788097453 GCF_019279795.1 Protopterus annectens | reverse complement strand
TCTTATTGTGAGGCGACAATGCTACCGCAGCACCACCACCAAGTGTGGTCCTTTATATAAAAACAGACCTTTGGTTGGTGATTTCTTATACCATAGTATGTCCATATATTTTATTAACAAGTCACCAACTCATCAAATTGACAGTTGTTGCAGTGGACTGGGTGAAAAATGAGAGACAAAAGATGAGCTTAACTTGGAACAAGTTTTGGAAATGATCAGGGAATAGTATTCTGTGCTGTGGACAAGGGTTAGAAAAACAGACAAAATAGGTAAATCAGGAAAAGGCCAATTTTTTTGGCAATGCAATGTGATGCCAAAAATTGCAGCAAAGACTCAGACCTGTAAGTAGTGAATTATGGGTATTGATGGAAGCACAGTACAAGGAGATAAGAGTGACAAAGTGAGAACATTAAAAGTGGAAATTAAAACAAAGATGCAAAAGTCATGTACAATATGCAAAGGGCTTCATTGACATTTCATAATGGAGGAGGCAGAGGCAAATTCATATGGCTGACTAAGGATGAAAGGAGGATCACAAAAAGCAGGAAGAAGCAGATGCTTTGGATGAATACTTTGCTTCAGTTCTCCTGAAGGAAACTGAGACAGACTGCAACTGTGGAGGAGAACTGGTAAAGAAGGGGAAGAAGTGGAGAGGCACTGTGAGGAAATGAGTGGATGAAAAGGATCTTGCTGTACTAAGGGAAGCGGGAACAAAGGGCTGTCTGCGAGGAGTTGAAGAGGCCATATAATGTGCAGGCAAATTCTGTGACAGAGATCACTGTTAGATCAGTGGCCAGCACAGAAATATTACAAGATGGGAAGAAAGTAAGACCAGTACCTTCAATGTGGAAGGAGCAAAAAGGATACTGGGGACGACAAGCTCACTTCAGTACTCAACTTGACAGCAAACTATGTCAAGACATGTACCTAGACTTCAGCAAGACTTGGTCCCAAACAGGTGCCTTCCAGAAAAAGTGGATGTAAGATTGTGACTAAGGAACTAGGCTCTAGCATGACTGTGGCACATGAAACATAAATCTGTGGCAACAGGTAAATTGTCATGAATAAGGAAAGTGACCAGAGAAGTACCACAGGAGCCATTCTGTAGTCCAGTACTCTGGAGTACTTTTGTCTCGGGTATATCAGTGAACAGAGGCCAGAATCAGGCTGTTGTCTGATGACACAAAGATAGTACAACTGTGAACAGTGGAGAGAAAACTAAGAAAGCACTTATAACATCTGCCTAAGTTGGAAAAATATGACAGTTGTATAGCACAGAGAAATGCAAACTACTGCCCATAGTACACAACATCCTTGTTTGCATTGTCAGCTGTCAGAGTAGAATTGATTGCAGAACATCAAGAGACCTTCAGGTGTTTTATATCACATGCTGTGGACTGCTAAGAGATCAATGGCAGCAGCAAACAGAATGTTAGGAAGTACCCCCAGGAGACAAATTCCCCTCAAACAGACAGTAGTCAAGGTCACACACCGAGGGCTGCATGTAGTTGTCACATAGTCATTCAACTATTTGAAAGAGTCTAGAGAAAAGCCTGCAGAAGGGAGTGTAAGTTGGAGACAAAGCCATTACCAGAGCATTGAGAGGTCTAGAGCTTTACTTATTAGAGACATAAAAGGAAAAGGGAACATGGTATGGGTGCACACTGTGATGTTAGGGAACATGGTATGGGTGCACACTGTGATGTTAGGGAACATGGTATGGGTGCACACTGTGATGTTAGGAACATGGTATGGGTGCACACTGTGATGTTAGGGAACATGGTATGGGTGCACACTATGATGTTAGGGAACATGGTATGGGTGCACACTGTGATGTTAGGGAACATGGTATGGGTGCACACTGTGATGTTAGGGAACATGGTATGGGTGCACACTGTGATGTTAGGGAACATGGTATGGGTGCACACTGTGATGTTAGGGGAACATGGTATGGGTGCACACTGTGATGTTAGGGAACATGGTATGGGTGCACACTGTGATGTTAGGGAACATGGTATGGGTGCACACTGTGATGTTAGGGAACATGGTATGGGTGCACACTGTGATGTTAGGGAACATGGTATGGGTGCACACTGTGATGTTAGGGAACATGGTATGGGTGCACACTGTGATGTTAGGGAACATGGTATGGGTGCACACTGTGATGTTAGGGAACATGGTATGGGTGCACACTGTGATGTTAGGGAACATGGTATGGGTGCACACTGTGATGTTAGGGAACATGGTATGGGTGCACACTGTGATGTTAGGGAACATGGTATGGGTGCACACTGTGATGTTAGGGAACATGGTATGGGTGCACACTGTGATGTTAGGGAACATGGTATGGGTGCACACTGTGATGTTAGGGAACATGGTATGGGTGCACACTGTGATGTTAGGGAACATGGTATGGGTGCACACTGTGATGTTAGGGAACATGGTATGGGTGCACACTGTGATGTTAGGGAACATGGTATGGGTGCACACTGTGATGTTAGGGAACATGGTATGGGTGCACACTGTGATGTTAGGGAACATGGTATGGGTGCACACTGTGATGTTAGGGAACATGGTATGGGTGCACACTGTGATGTTAGGGAACATGGTATGGGTGCACACTGTGATGTTAGGGAACATGGTATGGGTGCACACTGTGATGTTAGGGAACATGGTATGGGTGCACACTGTGATGTTAGGGAACATGGTATGGGTGCACACTGTGATGTTAGGGAACATGGTATGGGTGCACACTGTGATGTTAGGGAACATGGTATGGGTGCACACTGTGATGTTAGGGAACATGGTATGGGTGCACACTGTGATGTTAGGGAACATGGTATGGGTGCACACTGTGATGTTAGGGAACATGGTATGGGTGCACACTGTGATGTTAGGGAACATGGTATGGGTGCACACTATGATGTTAGGGAACATGGTATGGGTGCACACTGTGATGTTAGGGAACATGGTATGGGTGCACACTGTGATGTTAGGGAACATGGTATGGGTGCACACTGTGATGTTAGGAACATGGTATGGGTGCACACTGTGATGTTAGGGAACATGGTATGGGTGCACACTGTGATGTTAGGGAACATGGTATGGGTGCACACTATGATGTTAGGGAACATGGTATGGGTGCACACTGTGATGTTAGGGAACATGGTATGGGTGCACACTGTGATGTTAGGGAACATGGTATGGGTGCACACTATGATGTTAGGGAACATGGTATGGGTGCACACTGTGATGTTAGGGAACATGGTATGGGTGCACACTATGATGTTAGGGAACATGGTATGGGTGCACACTATGATGTTAGGGAACATGGTATGGGTGCACACTGTGATGTTAGGGAACATGGTATGGGTGCACACTGTGATGTTAGGGAACATGGTATGGGTGCACACTATGATGTTAGGGAACATGGTATGGGTGCACACTGTGATGTTAGGGAACATGGTATGGGTGCACACTATGATGTTAGGGAACATGGTATGGGTGCACACTATGATGTTAGGGAACATGGTATGGGTGCACACTATGATGCTATCGAACACGGTACAAGTGCACTATATGATTTATTTAGTTTACATTTGTTGGCTGGGCTAGTCTAGCTGGATACATGTCCATTTTCAGTAGAGGTCCAGGGACATAAGCTCCAAGCTTATGATTAAATTCAAATACAAAGAGATTAAAAATGTTTTGAGAGAATAAAAATTGCTATGAATAATATCCCGCAGTCTATGCAACTTTTAAAATACAATATAAAAGTAAAAATTGTGTCTATGAATAATATCTCACAGTCTATGCAAAGGTTAGAAATGCAATTGAGTACAAGAACACTCAGAATTCTAAAGTAATGATTTGTAGCTCAGAGAAAGAGAGAAAAGCAGAAGAAAGAAAAACACAAGGGCTAGAATAAAGTTAGATTCTGTTGATTAAAGCTGCAGAGGGGACAAAGGCCAGAAGGAAGGGGTATAGAAAGAAGAGCATTAAGGGGGAAAAAGTAGGATTTAGTCAGGTTTAGAACAGGGACAAAGCCGATGAATTTTCAGATGTTCTTTGAGATGTTTCTTGAAGAGTGGTCTGGATGAGAGAGATGTGAGTGTGCTAGGAAGCTTGTTCCAGATTTTACCCACAATGTTAGTAAAAAGTGAGTCCCCAGCTTTATTGTTAGATTTAATATTGGAGATTAATAGCTTATTTCCTGAGCGAAGTGTTGCAAGATTTCTATATGGGGAGATCAGGTTAGAGAGGATTGGGGTATTATTTGGGTGATAAAGAATATTATGTGAGATAACCAGTTGATTATACAGTAGATGGTTTTGTAGTTCTGACCATCCGAGTTGTTTAAGGTTGTGACAGTGGTGGGTGCTGAAGGGGGTGGCAGTGACAAATCTAGCTATGTTATTATAGCTAGTTTCAAGCTTGCTTAGATTGTGTTTTTATAGATTGATGTATATGGCGGAAGCATAGAATAGGGTAGAAGTTAGGTGAGTCTGGGCAATGGAGGTTCTAGCTAGTGGTGTGAGGAAGGGTTTGATTCTATACAGGGAGCCTAGTTTTTTATTGACAGTCTGTATAGTATTGTTGATATGATCATTGTAGCTGAGGTTATTATCTATCATCGAAGCTGAGGTTATTATCTATCATCGAAGCTGAGGTTATTATCTATGGTTATGCCCAGGAGACGTGTGGTGGTGTCAGGGGAAATAATAGTTCCATTGTTAGAGGTAATTATGGAACTCTGGTGACTTTTGGGTGGGGGCAAAAAGTAACAATTTTGTTTTTTTAGGGTTTAGGAGGAGGCAATGTTGGGTGAACCAATTTTCAACAGTGTTAAATACTGTTTGGGTGAGGGTCTGAAGAGAGATTGATGACTTAGCAGTACAGATTAAAGTAGAATCATCGGCGTATTGTATGCATGTGGCTTGAGGAACAATACTATTTAGATTAATAAAAATGGAAAATAGAAGATGGCCTAGGATAGAGCCTTGAGGAACTCCAATGTTTACGGGGAGGGGTGTGGAGAGGTTATCGTCCCAGAGCACTGCTTGTTGTCTATTGTTTAGATAGCATGTAAACCAAAGTATTGCTTGTGGGTCAAGAGATTGGGCTTTTAGCACATTGATTAGTAAGTCGTGGTTAACCATATCAAAGGCTTTTGATAGGTCAATGAATAGTGCAGAAGATAGAAAGTTATTATTTCGATTCTTGTTTGTACAGTCAGTAAAAGATAGAAGGGCGGTAGTTGTACTATGAAAGGGCCTAAAACAGTGCTGACAGTTGGCAAGTAATTTATTGTGGAGCAGGTGTTGAAGTAGTTGATGGTGAATACATTTTTCCATTGTTTTGGCCAATGGAGAGAGTAATGCAATTGGTCGGAAGTTGGAGATATCAGTGGATTTGCCTCCTTTATGTAAGGGGATTGTATGGGAGACTTTCCATATGGACGGGATGTTGCCTTCTATGATTGTTTGGTTTATAAGGATGGATATGGGATATGCTATGACTTTGGAAGCTGTTTGAAGGTATTCTGCTGGCAAGTGGTCGGCAGAACGGGGTGCAAGGTTTGAGTTTTTGAAGGAGTTTGCAGATAAAGGATGTTGGCACATATTGTATATAGAAGGAAGGCACTGAACTGTTTGTGTTTTGTAAAGTGCTGGGGGAAATGGGAGATTTTGTCTTTGCAAGAATTTGTATAGTTTCTGTGAAGTAATTATTAAAGGCATCCACTATTTGCAAAGGGTTATTATGGGGAACTAAAGATGGGGCTGGAGTTTTGGTATGTCCTGGTTGGAGAAGTTTATTAATGCCTGACCAAAACTTTTGAGGGTTTTTGGGTGTGATTGTTGAAGGTGGAAATAATAGTTTTTCTTGTCTAACATAATGTCATTCTTGGTTGCATTTCTTAGCTGTTTAAAGTATAGGTGGTCTGCAGAGCTCTTAGAGGTTCTCCATCTGGCCCATATTTTGTTCCATAGGAGCATTTTTTCCCCTGGTTTGTTTTGTGAGCCATGGGGCTATTTTGGTCCTAACTCAGGAAGAGCGAAGGGGGGCATGGAGATCTAGGATTTGTAGGAATTTAGTATTAAAGTAAGAAACTGCATCATCCAGTTTGAGTTGCTTTAGAGGTGACCAGTTACAGGTCTTTAGTTAGTTTTGAAAGCTCTCTGCTTTAAAGTGTTTTTTGGAACGATAGGTTATAAAAGTATTAATAGGAGTATGAGCCTTTTGCTTTGTTATGTAGGCAAGAACATGATCACTAAGGTCATCTGGAAGTGTTCCTGAAGTATAGGTTTCTGGATGACTATTTATAAGTATCCAGTCAAGAGTGGCTTCTTTATTACTAGGTTTGTGGATTCTTGTGGGGGTGTTTATTATTTGAGTGAAACCATAAAGATTAATGTGGGTGTTAGGATTAAGGGAGTTACAGGTAGTCCAGTCAATGTTAAAATCACCTAGTACAATAGTTTCTTGAGATAGTAGGGTGGAAAGGCTACTAAGAATATTTTCAAGAGTGTTAGGTGCAGATTATATAAATAGATTTAGATTTATTAAGTTGGAGTTTAACGGTAAGGGTTTCTACATTGGTATTTGAGGGTAGTAACACATTAAAGGATGAAACTAGAAGTTCAGATTTATACAAGATAGCTACATCTCCACCCTTCTTGGTTGTATGGTCACATATTAGGATGTTATATCCAGGTGGGGTTATTTCTAGGTCATGAGTAGAGGGTTTCAACCAAGTTTCTGTAAGGCAAAGGATATCAAATGCATGCACTTGTAAGAGAGCATGCAGTTGACTAAGTTTGTTGTTAATGCTACGAATATTGAGTTGAGCTATTCTAAGAGAGTTACATAGATGTAGAGACACTATTAGATGTTTTTTTTTTTTGTGGGTTATTGTAGATTGGAGGGTTGGGCCTGGATTAGTATGAATATCGCCATCTAATAGAAGTTGAGTGCGATGTTTTAGTAAAGTCTTTATACTTTTAAGGTACTTGGGTGGGCTTATCTTTCTGGAGAAGTAAGTAACATGGGAAGATCTATGGAACCTTGGGAGTAGGTAAACTGAAATAGAGGTTATACTGCTATGGGAGAAGAAGTAGAGCTGTGTGATTGGTAACGTTTGTTGATGGGAAGGTTCATTATTAACTGAAGAGAAGTGTTCGTAGAAGGTTAGGGCATAGGGTAAAGTTAGGAATATTAATGAAGAAGTAATAAGAAGATAGTTTTTAAGGGTATAGTTATGTAAGAAGGTCATTTGTCATAGTGGGGTTAAGAGGTTATGTAAAGCATTAGAGAAGGAGACGGAGTAGCAGGTAAGTAGCTTCTAGTAGAGCAGGTATAGTGTAGGAAAGAGGATAGTGAAGCAGGGAAGCTAGAAGTAAATATAGTCTATTGTAGGTAGAGGATGAGAAGAGTAGGGGCTAGGAGGAGAGAGAGATTAGTAGGGGGAATAGCTAGGCAGCAGGGCAAGAGATGAGAAATAGAAGAAAAAAATATATATTGAGCTGGAGCAAGAACAAGTGGGGGAGAGAGTGAGGTCACAAGGCTGGATTGCACTGCCACCTAGTGGACAGAAGGAAAGATACAGAAGGTAACCAAGAAAAAGATAAGTAGGTGGGGAAAGAATAAAGTTAGTAGCGAGGGAAAAAAACTATCAGGTGATACTGGGCAGGGAGAGGAGTCTGGCTGCTGGTTTACCTGACTCAGTGGCTAAAATTAGTTGACAAAGTTTAATTACAAGACAATTAACATGTATTTGCTTACAATATGGGTCAAAAGATAAACATACTTTGTCAATTACTGTTCAAACAGGAGAAAGCACTGGGGCAACAGAAAAACAAGATGGTCCCAGTGGCAAAGCCTGAAGTAGATCAGGGGGTCCTTTGAGGCCAGGCAGGTCCCTTATTAGAAGGTAGTGGGTAGATTGTCAATTACTGTACAACAGGAGAAAGCACTGGGGCAGCAGAAAAACAAGATGGTCCAAATGGCAAAGCCTGAAGTAGATCAGGGGGTCCTTAGAGGCCAGGCAGGTCACTTATTGGAAGGTAGTGGGTAGATTGAGTTGTGGGTTCAGGAGCACACAGCAGCCAGGGAAAAGTGTAGGTAGTAAAATGATGCTGGGGAACATGGTATGGGTGCACACTGTGATGTTGGAGAACATGGTATGGGTGCACTCAATGCTGGGGAACACAGCAGGGATGCACACTCTGATGTTGAGGAACATGGTGTGGGTGCACACTGCGATGCTTGGGAACATGGTATGGGTGCAAACTGCGGTATTGGGGAACGTGGTACGGGTGCACACTATGATGTTGGGGAACATGGTATGGGTGCACAATGATGCTGGGGAACATGGCGCGGGTGCACACTGTGATGGGGAACATGGTATGGGTGTACACTGTGATGATGGAGAACATGGTATAGGTGCACTCACTGCTGGGGAACACAGCACGGATGCACACTCTGATGTTGAGGAACATGGTATGGGCACACACTGCGATGCTTGGGAACATGTTACGGGTGCACACTGCAGTATTGGGGAACATGGTACAGGTGCACACTGCAGTATTTGGTAACATGGTACGAGAGCACACTTCAGTGTTGGAGAACATGGTACAAGTGCACACTGATGTTGGGGAACATGGTATGAGTGCACACTGTGATGTTGGGGAACATGGTACGAGTGCACACAGTGATATTGGGGAACATGGTATGAGTGCACACTGTGATGTTGGGGAACATGGTACAGGTGCACACTGTGATGTTGGGGAACATGGTACAGGTGCACACTGATGTTGGAGAGCATGGTATGAGTGCACACTGTGATGTTGGGGAACATGGTACAAGTGTGCACTGTGATGGGGAACATGGTACGGATACCCACCGCAATGTTGGGGAACATGGTATGAGTGCACACTGTGATGTTGGGGAACATAGTATGGGTGCACACTGTGATGTTGGAGAACATGGTACAAGTGCGCACTGTGATGTTGGGGAACATGGTACGGGTGCAGACTGGGATGTTGAGGACCATGGTACAGGTGCATGCTGATGTTGGGGAACATGGTTCAGGTGCACACTGCAGTGTTTGGGAGCATGGTACAAGTGCACACTGCAGTGTTTGGGAACATAGTACGAGTGCACACTGCAGTGTTGGAGAACATGGTACAAGTGTACACTGATGTTGGGGAATATGGTACTGGTACAAACAGCGATGTTGGGGAACATGGTATGAGTGCACACTGTGATGTTGGGGAACATAGTATGGGTGCACACTGTGATGTTGGGGAACATGGTATGAGTGCACACTGTGATGTTGGGGAACATAGTACAGGTGCACACTGTGATGTTGGGGAACATTGTACAAGTGCGTACTGTGATTTTGGGGAACATGGTACAGATGCACACTGGGGAACATAGTACAGGTGCACACTGGGATGTTAAGGACCATGGTACGGGTGCACACTGATGTTGGGGAACATGGTTCAGGTGCACACTGCAGTGTTGGGGAACATGGTTCAGGTGCACACTGCAGTGTTTGGGAACATGGTACGAGTGCACACTGCAGTGTTGGAGAACATGATACAAGTGTACACTAATGTTGGGGAGTATGGTACTGGTACACACAGCGATGTTGGGGAACATGTTATGAGTGCACACTGTGATGTTGGAGAACATAGTATGGGTGCACACTGTGATGTTGGGGAACATGGTATGAGTCCACACTGTGATGTTGGTGAACATAGTACAGGTGCACACTGTGATGTTAGGGAACATGGTACAAGTGTGTACTGTGATGTTGGGGAACATGGTACGGGTGCACACTGGGGAACATGGTACAGGTGCACACTGGGATGTTAAGGACCATGGTACGGGTGCACACTGATGTTGGGGAACATGGTTCAGGTGCACACTGCAGTGTTGGGGAACATGGTTCAGGTGCACACTGCAGTGTTTGGGAACATGGTACGAGTGCACACTGCAGTGTTGGAGAACATAGTACAAGTGTAAACTGATGTTGGGGAGTATGATACTGGTACACACAGCGATGTTGGGAAACATGGTATGAGTGCACACTGTGATGTTGGGGAACATAGTATGGGTGCACACTGTGATGTTGGGGAACATGGTACAAGGGCACACTGTGATGTTGGGGAACATGGTACATGTGCACACTGTGATGTTAGGGAACATGGTACAGGTGCACACTGTGATGTTGGGGAACATGGTACAAGTGCACACTGATGTTGTAGAGCATGGTAAAGGTGCACACTCTGATGTTGGGGAACGTGGTACAGGTGCACACTGTGATGTTGTGTAACATGGAACGTGTGCACACTGTGATGTTGGGGAACATGGTACAGGTGCACACTGTGATGTTGGGAAACATGATATGGGTGCACACTGTGATGTTGAGGATTACCTTACCAGAGCTCAGAGGGGTTTAGGGCTTTTCCTACTAGAGGCATAAAAGGAATATAGAAAGTGGCACAGGTGCACACTGTAATGCTGGGGATTACCAGAGTGTAGAGTAGTTTAGCGCTTTTCTTTTCAGAGACCTAAAAGGAAAGGGGAACATGGTACGCGTGCACACTATGCTGCTGAGGAGATGCAAATGTGTTGCCTTGAATGAGGACGATGGAGTGGGCAGAGATAGTGGACTACAGGAACCAATTAGTCCTGTGAGTTGTAAAGATATTACTTCATGGAGAGAGTTATGGACACAGGGAATAGAACATTCATGCAGAGAATGAGATATGGACTCTGGGAATGGACTACCAGATTGGATGGATGATGTAAAACTCTATGGAGAAATTTAAGATGACGAGATAAATCATAAACTGTGAGAGGGAAGGGAGGACAAGAGTTTAGTGAGACATATGCCATATATGCCACAACATGCTCATTAAAAATATGTTTTGTACAGTGAAATGTTATAGAATTTAAATTAAAGTCTTTTGATTTTATGCCCTATTACCTCAACCTGGTTACCTGTTAAGCACACCATTGAAATGAGGCTTGGAATGCTTGCAAGGTTACACTTGCATACATCTGTGCATATGGTGATTCAGCTATAATGCTTAGCAGTGCTCAGGAGAGGTTACTTCATGACGGACCCCATCAGAGTGGTTTTTTTTCAGTTCTCTTTCAAGAGAAACACCTTCCTGGTGCCCTGGGACATACTACCATACTCCAAATCACTTTCAAGAGAAACACCTTCCTGGTGCCCTGGAACATACTACCATACTCCAAAGTGGGTGAAATGGCACTGGTTGCTCACTTCTAGGCACCCCCAGCTGACTGTATGTGTGTTGCTACTCAGATTTGGAATATCTGAGTCAGGGCTTCAGCCCTTTGCCTCAAAGCTCTTTACCATGGTTTTATTTAATTAAACTATAGATTGTTAAATTGCTTTAAACTAGTTTGTTTATGATGCCTGTGGCTATTTTTTTTCTTTTTCATTTAAAGCTGCCTTTTTAAGAGTTATTTTTTTTTTTAATTAACAAAATATGCTGAAAAGAAATGCACACTCTCCAGATTTGGGGTCGGGGAGACCGCATTCTAGGACGTGATATCCAAGCTGGTGTGAACACTAAAGATCTTGGGTACATCCTGGATAGAAGGAGCAGTGAGGTGGAGAGATAAATTCATTTTAAGGGAAGACTTCAGCTTGGGCTAATTCTACCATTTTACTCTCAAACAAATATAAGGTAATATAATGAAGTAGTGGGGTCGGGTGCAGCTGTTACTGTAAACCCAATGTTAGACTTAGTAATAAGCCAATCTGAATGATAAATTCACTTTAAACTAAGCTACTAGGGGTCAGTATTTCCCTGCATTTTGCTGACTGTACTGTTGTGTGTGTGTGTGTGTGTGTGTGTGTGTGTGTGTGTGTGTGTGTGTGTGTGTGTGTGTGTGTGTGTGTGTGTGTGTGTAATGAGGACATGATTCTTAAAAATAAGTTCCTTTGATAATTGTGTTACCATCTGAACTCGCTTTAGAAAATGCTCATTTAAAGTATATTAAAATTAGTTGAAAAATATTCAGTAAATCTGAACAAACATTTAGTAGATTTCCATTTCCTGATTCAAGTTAAATTAAAAGACCTGCATTGTACATTTTAACTGCAGGAGAGTGCAGAATAAATTACTTGATGCATTGTTTACGACAGAAGAATTTTTGGTAGAGAAGTCAAGATTTCAGTTTCTAGTCTGTTGATGACATTAACAATATCAACTTAACCTCAAGATTTGTATTTATTTATGTGTGTATTTATTTCTTACAGGTGCAATAATTCATGTCATTGGAGTTGAGGGAGAGGCAGTTCTCCTAACTTTCCCATTGACAGAAGGATCAGAAGCAATTGCTATTGACTGGAGGTACAAAAAACAACAGACGGAGACAAAAATTGCATCATTTGCTCATGGAATCATTACAACTGATGATGATATTCAGTTTAACACACGGCTGATACTAAACACAACTGTCGTGTTTTTGCAAATTGAGCCGTTGCATTTACAAGACAGTGGACTTTATGTTGTTGAAATTAAGCTTCAAGACAAACGTAAAGTCTTTGAGCGTTTTAACCTTACAGTATATGGTAAGATACTGTCTTTATACATGCATCATTTATATCCTAGCCTGGTTTTGACAAGAAGTAAGTACTCAATAATTACCATACGGGGGGCTATTATAAATGTGAAAGATGTTGGCAGGCGCAGATAGGTTATTCTTCTCTTATATCTACTAGAATTCGTAGCTTAGATTCAGTTAATCTGTTGATGTTCACAATCCTATTCGTGGTTAAGTTTTACATTTGTGTAGGTACAAATCATTGGGTATTTTTAAATATCCACAATGTAAATGTAAACCAAAGCATTGTTATAAGATGCAATTAATTCTAACATTTCTAATTACTCTTCTGTATAGCATATGTTGTAGAGAACTGCCATATATAACTCTTCTTTGAAGCTGCTGTCTATATATAATGACACTGTAAGCAATGTTATGCAATATGTGTATCTGCTGTATTTATTGCATGACATATACATTGTAAAACTGTGTCTTCATGGTGGCGCAGTGGTGTACAGGTTAGCGTTGTTGCCTCACAGAAAGCGATTCTCCGGTTCGATTCTAGGGCGGGGAACCTTCTGGCATAACAAAAGTGAATAAGATAGAAAAACAAAAAGCTTAAGCTGATCTATCCATGACATGATACTATGTCTTAGATGAGTCTACTCTGGTGTGAGTCAACTTCTTCCTAAGACTATCCGCTTCTCTCCTTGTTGGCACAATCTCATTTTAATGCTGTCGCTGCCTTAAGTGTGGCAGCCACCTTTCTCTTTCCTCTCAGCTAAAGCAGTGTATTCACAGGTCTAGGACTCTTGCACAAATGTAATTTTTACTGAATCGCGAATGGGCGGGCATACTTACACGAAAATAATGCTTTTCACCGAAGCAGCCTTTTCGAGTAAGTATGCCTGTTGTGCCAGTCGTACTACGGTGCAGATAAGGGAAAATTTCCTTTTCTCCACTGTAGTGCCCAGTTGTACTACGGTGCAGATAAGGGAAAATTCCCTTTTCCCTACTGTAGTGTGATCTCGGAGTGACAATATTAAAATAGGGGAGGTGTGGGGGGTGCAGGTAGAGTTAATGTTTTTTTTTTTTTTAACACACTTTAGCGAAAACACTTTTTCGGTGAAAGCGCTTTTGTTAAAGTCTGTTCGGTGATAGTGGATTCGGACTGTTGAACTTTTGTTCAACAGTCCTAGATCCGCCTTCACACCCTGCTTTGTTTGCTTTCTGTAATATACCTTTGAAATTCCTACTTGCTGTATTTAATTTGTGTGTGTGTGTGTTCTCTGTGTGTGTGTGTGTGTGTGTGTGTGTGTGTGTGTGTGTGTGTGTGTGTGTGTGTGTGTGTATATATATATATATATATGTAGATATATATATATGTGTGTATATATATATATATATATTTATATATATAATATATATATATATATATATATATATATATATATATATATATATATATATATATATATATATATATATATATATATATATATATATATATATATATATATATGTATTTATATATATAACTCCAGCATTAAAGCAACTAATAGAAAGCTAGGCTCACTCTATAGAATCAGATCTTTCCTAACCCCTGAAGCTAGATCTACCATAGCAAGAACACATCTTATCTCTACTTTACTGTATGCTTCCCCCATTTATACTAATCTATCTAAGCATAACATTAATAAGCTCACAACAACCTACAACAACATTGCTAGATTTGCCACTGCCTCTCCATATAAAACTCATCACTGTCTGAACCTCTCCAACCTAGGATGGCTAGAATTACCCCACCTAATTCAGTACTATCAGCTTACAATTGCCCACAAAGCCCTTTACTACCCTGAAAACATACCCATGCTCTCCACCCTTATAAAACCATACAACAACTTAAAAGCCCTACGCTCTTCTAATAAAATTATGATTCAAACATCTCTATCAAAGAATACAGCAGGTGACTCCATATTTTCCAACTCAGTCGGTAAAATCTGGAACCAACTTCCTTCAGACCTTACAGATCAGACTTCCACTACACAATTTAAGACCAAACTGAAACTCTTTCTTACTAACCACTGGCTTTGCTCTTGCATCAATCCCAGTTGAACTACCTCCTATTTCACCTCCTATCCTTCTCCCATATCCCTCATACTTACTCCCTAATCTAATTCTTCAATTTATTCTTTTTTCCCCTTTCAACCTGTAATATGACTACCTTAACTAAATAACTTTACTTCTCTTGTAACACTCCTGATAACATTTTGGGAACTTAATTCTTCCCTCCCTTTCTTGCATATCTGTACTTAAATTACTTCCTTGTCTCTCTATCCCCCTTTTTTTGTAAATTCTTTAAATTGTTGCTACTGTCTTTTACTTTGTTATTTATATCTATTTTTTGACTTAAAACCATCATGTATTTTGTATTTACTGTTTTTGTTATCATGTAGTAGATAGTGGAGCTTTTCTCCTCGGGCCTCCACTGAAAATGGACTTGTATCCAGTTGGACTAGCCCGGTTAACAAATGTAAAATAAATAAAATAAAATAAAATAAATATATATATATATATATATATATATATATATATATATATGTGTGTGTGTGTGTGTGTGTGTGTATGGGTCTAGGACATTTCAGTGAAACTCAAATGACTGAACACAAATCACTGAAAGCAAAATTCACTGAAACACATTTCACTGAAAGTTATATATATGGCCTTTTCCCCACTGTAGTGCGAACCTGGAGTTAGTATATATAGTAAGAAGGGTTGTGGGGGCATAGCCCCCAACATATTTTAAGTATATATTATGTTCGGAAAAGAGTAATATATTGGAATTGTGAGTATCCATGTATATAGTTCAAAGTATTTAAAATATGGGGGGGGGTTATGCCCCCCACACACCCCCAATGTGGGGGCCGGTGCCCCCCACACCCCCTTCCTATATATACTAACTCCAGGGTTGCACTTCAGTGGGGAAAAGGCCATATATATAACTTTCACTGAAATGTGTTTCAGTGAATTGAGTTTTCAGTGAATTGAGCTTTCAGTGAAAAGTGCACATTAATTTGACTTTCAGTGAAATGTCCTAGACCTGTGTATATATGTGTATGTATGTATATATATATATATATATATATATATATATATTTTTTTTTTTTTTTTTTAACACATTTATTTATTCCCCTTAGACCTCCATGCTTTGTGTGGTCAGTGTGAGAACTTTTATGTTAGCTGGAGCCTCCAAACTGAGGATTACTTTTGATCATACAATATTCCATCTTTCTATCTGTTTTACATTTTCTGTTTGATTCTTCATGAAAGAAAAGAACTGTAAAAGATGAACAAAATGTATTTTATCTTACCATGAATTTTAATGTTAATCCCTATCATTTCTATGTGTTGACCAGACTGATTTATGGTCTCTTTACCAAGGTATTGAATTGACGATTTTATGTGTGTCTTTCTGAAAAACATTCCAGTTTTGGCCTAATCTGCTTGTTTGGATATCTAGTGCTCAAGTCTGTTTGTACATGTAGTTCTGTAACACGCTGAATGAGTTGAGTAAATTTCTATCAACAAATCACAGACATGACTTGATCCCGTCAGAGGCAGGATTTACAGATAAATTTTGAATGGAGTATATAACCTTTAACATGATGAGTTTTCATTGCCAGTAAATTAAGTTCATTTTCCTTCAGTTATTTTTCAGTTATACATCTCCTTTGCTTTCCTTGTGGGTGTCTATAATAAAACACCAGAAAATGGTTCTTGGATGTGAAATAATGTTCTGTTAGAAAATGTTTTCAGTTAATGTAAAATCACTTTCATCTAATATAAATGCAAACATGATGATATACATTTTATATTTCAGACTCAATTGTAATGTTAAAAGGCATATGCATTATGGACTTGCTTGCCTTGTGTTTTGCCCACTTTGAATGTAAATTGTAAGTGATAAAATATTGTAACTACCAATGTTTTACTAAACATCTCTGCTTGTTCATTTGTATCTCTCTTCCAGTAGTGTGTTACGTCTTGGGTGTGTATCATAGCTGGAAAATGCATGTGGGATTAACCAATTTATGTGGTTAGCAAATAACAACTGTGAATTTTTATTTATAGTTGCAGCCCCAGAGGGGAAAAAAAGAATGTCGAACACAAAATGGATCTGAAAAAAAAAAAAAACACTGAAGTCTGAACGCATATGAACGATTGTAGGGGAGAGACAGAATAAGATGATATATGAACACAGTGTCTGTGTATTCCTCTGTTTTCACAACATACTGTCAGTTATAGAGGGGCTAGTCAATATTTTTTAATGTAAATGGACAGTAAGTCTGCCGACCGTGATATGCTGTATGATAGATCAATTACTCATGGTATTGGAGAAGGGTTTATGCCTCAGACTGATGACTATTTCCCTGATTTATCCCCACAAGTGAAGAATTGCAAACCCTAAAATGCTGCTGACAAATCCTCCACTGGTGTTTCACATGGATAGATTTTCAGATTCATAGATTCAAATGTGGTGCTGCAGTAGTGTTGCCGCCTCACAGTTAGACGTTGCCCGTTCGATTCTCAGTTAGAGCGTCTTCTGTGTGGCGACATGCGTGAATGGGTGTTCCTTCATTGAAGGTTGTGCGTTAGGCCCAGCAAGCCAGCACGTCAAAATCTACTGCCAATCATTAGCGGAACGGAGTTCCGCTGTGGCGACCCCTAAACGGGAAAAGTCAAAAGAAACAAACAAACATAGATTCAAATGTTAGGTCTAAAGCCTGCTAGCCTTCAAGAAGCCTGATTTCCATAACACCAAGTTGATTGTGAACAAAGCAATTTGTCCAGGGACATCTTTGGGAAGGGCAGGTAGGAATAGTAATGGGAGTTAAGATGGTAGTGGAAGAAAGTTAGTGTGATGGGGATGGAAGGGTCAAATTGGGAAAGTAGTAGGGTTGGGAGGAATGAGGTTCATAGGCGTGTACCAGGCTAATGGCCCTGGAGCCTTTACAAGCCTAGCCCATAGAAGTGCTCTGGCATCGTGCCGCCCGATGTTAGTTCCCAGTGTCTCTATCAAGTAGAGCCACTGGAGTGATCCCCGGGGTGAACTTTCTATTACCCATCCACTCATCAAGATTTCTCTTGGAGGGACAGTGAGGTACTCTGCTTGACATGTATAGGAAGTTTATTCCAGAGCGTGGGCAGTCTCTAGGTGAGGAACCTGTCCCTCCAGCATATTCTGTTGATTGGGGTAATGAGGTCTCTGGAGCGTGTGGTGAGGAGGGATTGGGATTTCTTTAGATGTAGCATTTCTAACAGAGCTGGGTCAGACGTAGCTTTGTAAGTCAAGAGGAGATTGCCTCTAAGTAGGTGATATGACACAGAGAATAGCTGGAGCCTTTTGAGTCTGTCCGTGTAGGACCTGTGTTTAATGCCTAGGATCCTCTTCATGAGGTACTTCTGTGGCCTCTCCAGCTGTTGCAGGTGTCTAGTGAGGTACCTGCCAAATGGGGCATTATACTCAATGATTGAAATATTTATGGAAGAGTAGAGAGAGACGATGATCTTTTTCTTCCTGGATGCAAAACCCTTGGCAATGAGATGTGCTGCATAGAAGGACTTTCTGATCACAGTGGCAATGTGGTGGTCGAAGGAGAGGTTGCTGTCAACCTGTGTCCCCAGATCTATTATAACGCCTTCAGTGTTCAGTGGGCTTCCATCAATGTAGTAATTAGTTGGAAATGAGTTTTTACCAAAGGGGATGACAACGCAGTTTTTGGAGTTAATCTTAAGGCCATGACTTCGACACCAGTCATTGGTCTCAGTGAGGCCTTTCTGTAGGATGTCTGCATCACTTGGGGAGTTAATAATGGCTCCCAGTTTGCAGTAGTCTGAGAACTTGGTCAGCCAGAGTCCCTTTGTGTTGGCCTGGACTTCTGAGAAGTAGATGCCGAAAAGGAGAAGACCCAGGCCCGATCCCTGTGGGACTCCACTCTGGTCGGCAGTCTGACTTGGAGTCCAGTACTTTCGCACTGTGTGTTCTATCTGTGAGCCAATTTGCAACCCACCTAGTGATATAGATGTTGATGCCTAGTTTGGTGAGTTTATCAATTCCTGAGTGAGGAATGGTATCAAAGGCCTTGGCCAGATCGAGGTAGGCTGTATGCACTGCCTTACCTTCATCCCCAGCCCTGGTGACTGACTCAAAGAAGTCAACCAGGTTGAGCAGGCATGATCTCCCTTTCACAAAGCGAAATTGCGTGGGGTCTAGAGTTTGGAGATTTCCTGTATCTTTGTTAAACAGGTCCATGATGATGTGCTCCATAGCTTTACATATCAGACTCGTCAGGCTAATGGGGCGATAATTCCCAGAGTCTGTACATATTCAATAAGAACAAATGTGCAGTTTGTTCTTATTGCATATGTATATGCAGTCTGTTTCTATGGTTTATATTACGTGTATTTTTAATAGACTCATTTCCAAACAGGACCTGTGCTGGCTCTTTTCCTTTTAGTTGTTTCAGTATAGGAGGTACCATTGTGCATTAACTCAGAGCAAATCTGGGTATTGCCGTGGAGGTTCTTGATATAGCTATAGAAAGCTTTCTGATTGTTTTTAGTGTCTGTCACAATTCTGCCTTTATAGCTGGCTTTAGAGGATTTGATGAGGGATCTCAACTTTTTGTTGAGGCTAATAAGGGAGTTTTTCCAGTCTTGGGACTTCACCTTTTTCTGCAACAGTTTCTTCCTTCTGTTGTAGAGTTTATTAATGGCAGGGGACCATCAGATTGGCTTCCTTTTTTTTGGAGGAGAGCATCTTGGTTCTGTTGGGTATGGCTAGTTCCATGCAATTTATTTACATGTTCGTACAGTGCATTGGTGTATGATTCAGCAGTCATGCATCTATTTTCCATTGGCGTGGGTGCTGTGAATTTGGCCACCTCTGTTTTTAGGAGTCCAAAGTCAGCTTTGGAGAAGTTTTTCATGGTGGATGCCTTTGCGGGGGGTGTGGGTGAGATGTGGATTTCCATGGTGATTAGTTTCTGGTCAGATCTAACCAGGGAGGAATTGACTATTGGTGTAGAGCAACAGTCGCCCATGTTAGTAATAACCAGGTCAAGGATGTTGCTTCCTCTAGTGGGGGTCAGAATGAGCTGGTCCAGGGCACTGGAAATGATGAATTCCAGGAAGTGTTGGGCCAGTATAATGGTGCTTGAGTTGTTTTCCCAGTTGATGGGGGGGGGGGGGGGGGTAGTTGAAGTCACCTCCTAAGAGAGTGTTGCATTGGACCTTGACAGATTCCAGGGTGCTTAGAAACATGGAGTGAGAATATAGGGACATGGTTGGGGACCTATACCAGGCTATGACTTGGATCGCTGTCTTACCTAATGTTAGTTGTACCTGAAGTATCTCAGATGTGTTATGCTGGGCTACTAGTCTGAAGGTATGCATATCCTTTATGAATATGGAGACACCACCGCCTATGGAGCTTCGGTCCATGTTTCGGGGTCGAAAAGTGTGGAATGAGTTATAGCCTGGTAGTGCAGGGGTGCTCTCTGCCGCTTTAAACCAGGTCTCCGTTACAGCACAAATGTCGATGTTCTACATTTTGAGGAGTGCTTCGAGCAAGTGCATCTTGAGATTTAGACTTCTAGCATTGAGCAGCATGACCCTCAGATTGCATTTATTTATACCTGTTACTGTGGTAATTTGGTCTTTCAAACATCATCTAAAAAGGCACGGTAGCGGTGGCAAGAGCCTTAGCCAGTACCCAGAAACCCAGTGGTGACTGATGCAGGCTATCTCTGGCAAAGCACTGAGGTCTGTCAGTTATGTCATCCCAAGCAGACAGATACTGGATCCCCTTAGAATGACACCAGAAACTTAGCAAATTGATGAAGTCATTCATTTTTTGTTTGTACTGCAGTATCATTCTGGGTGACGGTAGGATACTGTTCAGGACTAGTGTCATACCTGCCTGGGCCACATAATCCGAGAGCTGCACCATGTGTCTTTTTATGTAGTCCATGGAGGTGCATCTCATGTCATTCACACCCACATGGACAATGACAGACTCATACTTGTACTTGTTGTGGAGTGACCTGAGTGCATGTGTTATGTGTCAGATTCTGGCACCTGTTAGACAGCTAATTGTTACCTTCTGCTTACTCAACCTTGTGAGTGGGACATCTGTGTGCCTCACTATTGAGTCACCTATGATTAGTGTATTGGGCAAGGTGTTTAGCCATAGGGGCTTAGGTTGAGGGGCACACTGTGGAGGTGAGCTGTGTGTCCTGTGGTTTGTGCTGTGTTCTGGTGGTTGAGTGTGTTTCTGTCTTGGAGGTCTCTGCTGTTTGGGTAAATTTCTTTTGAGAGCCTCCGCAAAGGTGGATGTGGGGTTTTTGTTTTTATGTGAGAGCTGTGATAGTGGGTGTTCTGGAGGGCTATGTGTTCCATGTGATGCGGTGCAGGTGTTGACCTTCTCCTCTTGACCAACTAGTCCTGTCTTGGTTGGAGAGTGCAAAGCTTCCAATTTGGTGATTAAAGTGCATCTTTCACATGTCTGAGTGTTGGGAGGTAAGAGGAGAGGGTTGTATGTGTACGTGAGGCAGTTGCTACATTGCCTCAGAATGCCCAAGTGTACCAGGTTTATAGGAGAAAGCACGAGGAACTGGCCTTTAATCATGTCAGGAGGGGTGGTCATAACTACTAAGTACTGGAGCTATTTCCATGAAGAACGACTAGTGCTGATGGCAGATATTCTTCGTGTTTCACTGTTGCATTCATCACACTTGGGTTGTCTGCCTGCAGGTAGCCCTCAATTGGCCCAAATACCAGAGTCTTGGGATTTCTGCGTCGGATGCTGTCGCCTCTTCCATGACATCAGGTCGTCAGGAGTATAAAACATGCAGCTGATGCCCTTACATCAGCTTTTTTTGCCATGTGGGAGGCCAAAGCAGAAGCATTTCGCAAGTGCTGGTTGGCTGCTACCTGAAATTTTCATTTTTCGAGTTTCAAACCTGAAGTTTTCTAAAGCTAAGTACCCCATTGGGATCCTTTTTTCTTGCTCTAACCGATGTCAGAAAAAGTTAATAATTGACTTGCCTGTGGAAAGCAAATACCTCACAGAGATTTTCATTCTTACTGCTTCACTTGTTTAGGCCCAGACCACGATGTTCCTCACTGTCAGTTTTGTGTCTTGTTTAATGCCCGAACTATTCATTGTCGGGCTATCTTTGTTGCTAAATTATTTCGTTCTCATTCTCCGTATTCCAAAATGGCTTTGATAAGCCCATCCGACTACCGATCTTACGAAAAAAATGTAAGGATAATGACAGAGACAGACTGCATAGGTCCAAAACTGCAGATGATGCTTCCGTTAAGCTAGTCGCCAGTCCACCAGAACTCAGTGAGGCGCCTTCACAGCCCCTGATACCCACTTCTACAGATTCACTGGCCTCTGCTGAGACCTATTCGGAGTCCAGTATGCCGTGAGATTCTGCTTTGACTATGGAACCTGTGGATGTCTCTACCTTGGATAGGTCCAGAGCCACTGTGCAGGCACCAGCTTCTGAGGATGTATTCTGACCTTCCGATGTTCATATTAAACTGACAACTTTGTTTTTGACTAAAACTACCGAGCTTCTCAGGCCCAGAGTTCGCACAATGTCTAGAAAACCGATGACCAAAGCGCATGCTCAAGCTCCCATGCCACAGAAACAAATGTTTAGAATGGCTGAAGACCTTATAACTTTAATTAGGGGAAGCCAGAATTCCCCCTCTAAAAGACAAAGAATTGATTTTCCTTCTGATTCTACAGACCATGAGTCTGATGACTGTGATCCCTCTGATTACCAGGACATACCCTTATCTACCTATGAGGATTCAGATGCAGAGGATTCCATTCCCTCTGCCTCCCCTCCAGAGGACTTTTCTTTTGGTGAAACCTTGCATACCTTAAGAGAACATTTCCACTGGGAATGCCAGGACTACCCTCAGTCCAAAAAGAAACTCAGAGAATTTTTAGACTTGCCTCAGCACAGGCCTCTAGCTATACCCCCTGTCCTGGATGTTGTAGATGATGTCTTCATGGAATCCAGTCTTACTCCTGATAATTTACCACCAGCTCCTACAAAGCCTGACAAGGTACTACAGAGTACCCAACTCTCACAAATTTCTCTTTAAGAATCCCACTGTGGATCCAGAGACCATTTCCCAGGGACCTAAAGGCATTAAGGCTACTACAGCCAAAAACCCTACCCCTTCGGACAGGGATTCTAGAGCTTTAGACAGATTGGATAAGAAGGTATATACCTCTGCAACTCTTGCCATCAAGGCTTTGAATTGCCAGTTTCACATGTTGAAGTACCAGCAGCATATTATGGAACTAATTAAACAAAAAATGCTGTTACTTCCAGATTGCACAGAAACTAAAGATTTACAAGAGTGAATGCATTCTGAAAATCAAGTTAGTAAACATACTTTGCAGTGTGGTTTTGATGCCTTAGAAGCATCTTGCAGGGCTGCTGTCACTGGGTCTGTACTCAGAAGGCATGCTTGGCTGAAGGAACAAATCTTGCCAGACCAGGGCAAAGCAAAATTACTAGATGCTCCATTAAACCAGGAATGTTTGTTTGGCAAAACAGCCGAAGAAGTTCTTAAAAAGATGGAGAAAAAAGCTAAATCTATGCAAACTGTTAAAGATTTCTTACAGGTGCAGCCACCTAGATTCAGTAGGCATTGGCCTTCCAAAAACTGGTTCTTTCCAGTCCCTCCCAGGCCTTTTTAGTCCAAACCCAGGGGCAACAGATCACCTAGACTACAGTCTCAGGGTATGCAGAGATCTAAACAATGAGTGCTCCCACGTCAAAAACAGGGAGTGTTAAGCCACCCCCTTATAGAAAAAGTTCACAATAACTTGTCTATCATCCTTCCCAGCCATGCCCAAGTACTTGCACTCCTAGGAGGAAAATTTGCCCTGCATGCAAAAAACTGGATGTCCATTAACCAGGACTGATGGGTCCTAAACATTATATCCCAGGGATACAGAATCTACTTCAGCTCACTGCCAACGCCAAGTGGGTTGCCAGACCTTCCTCCAAACCAGTGGGCAGAGGCTCAAAAGCAAGTACTTTCTTTTCTCAGTATCAGGGCTATTCAACCTGTTCCAGTAGAGCAAAGGGGACAGGGTTTCTACTCCAGACTGTTTCTGGTGCCCAGAAAAGAGAGCTCTTGGTGCCCTATCCTGGATCTGTCAATTCTCAACACCTTCCTGGTGGTCCCAAAATTCAAAATGCTTACACTGCAACAGCTTCTTCCTGTGCTAGCCAAGGACGCCTGGCTAGTCACCCTAGACTTAAAAGAAGCTTATCTGCACATCCCCATAAGGTAATCTTGCAGGGAATATCTAGGTTCCAGGGCAGGCTGTATGCACTATCAGTTCTCTGCACTTCCCTTTGGCTTATCTACTGTGCCCAGGGTATTCACAAAGTGCCTGGCTCCAGCCATTGCATACTGCAGGCAGAGAAATATTCAAATTTACCCATACTTGGATGATTGCCTGATTCAGGCAGACAATCAGGAATTGCTCCTTCAGCACCTGGCATTTGTCAAGAGAGTCCTAACTTCTCTGGGGTACATCATCAATTAAAAAAAATCATAACTGGTGCCCAGCTAAAAGATTGTATTCCTGGGAGCAAGCTTGAACACAACTTCCCAGATGGCATTTCTAACTCCAGAAAAACAGGTTTATTTGACAAACTATTTCAAACTAATGGCCACCAAAACCCAGCTATCTGCAAGAAAAGTACTCCAAGCCCTAGGGTTCATGACCTCATGCATTCTACTAATTCCATATGCAAGACTGCATATGAAGAAACTTCAGTGTTACTTAAAAAAGTATCTGGTGTCAACATTTCTCAGGACCTGGAAACAATGATTCCTATCATTCCTTGTCTAAGGGCAGAGTTTCTTTGGTGGGTAGAGGCATGCAACCACAACAAGGGACTTCCTTTCACTCAACCCCATGCCACCCAAACCCTGACAACAGACGCATCAGACTATGCATGGGATGCTCACATGGCAGGTAAATGCATTCAAGGCAAATGGAGCCCAGGACAAATTCTCCTGCATATCAATCAAAAAGAAATGTTAGCTGTACAGAATGCTGTGACAGCCTTCAAATACCTTATTCTTCCAGGACAACTCCTGATAAAGACAGACAACACCACAGTTATGTGGTACATAAACAAGCAGGGGGAACTCATTCCAACCCACTCTGCAGGTTAGCCATGGCCCTGTAGAACACATCCTTGAGCAACCAAGTGCACCTGCAAGCTCAAATTCCTGCCAGGCAAACAAAATTCACTGGCAGACAACTTAAGCAGAAATATACTGGACCCACATGAGTGGAAACTGGAACCCAACTCATTCAAACTTCTAATCCACAGGTGGGGGACACCAGAGGTGGACCTCTTTGCCTCCCCCCAAAACCATCAGTTGAGCAAATTTTGCACCAGAAATCCTCACAGCAAAGCATGGAAAGTGGATGCCCTATCCTTTACATGGGAAAACCTCTCAATTTATGCCTTTCCCCCTCTGCCCCTCCACTCAAAAGTACTACTCAAAATCAAACAGGACAGGCCAAGGACAATCCTTATTTCCCCAGACTGGCCACGCCAGCACTGGTACCCACTCCTACGCAGTCTGACAGCAGTGCCACCCTGGCACCTACATCAGACCCCTCCCTGGTGTCCCACCAGGAGGGACAGAATTTGCATCCATAGCTGCAAAGACTGAACCTTGCAAGCCTGGCTTATCCCCTGAATACACCACCAGCAACCCTCAGCAAACAGGTGCTGGATGTCATCCTGGAGGCCAGAAGGCCTAGTACTAGGAAATTCTATTCAGTAAACTGGAAAAGATATTGTTCTTAGAACCAGTCTCAAGGAAAGGACACAGATGTGCCCACCTTACCTCTAATCCTGGATTACCTAGCAGAGCTACTCCACAAAGGCCTATCCTTCTCATCTATTACAATTCATGCCTCTGTCATCTCAGCTCATTACAATACTGAGCCACCTCTCTTTTCTCACCCTATCATCAATCAGTTCCTGAGAGGAGCTAACAACTTAAGGCCCCCGAGGAGAGCTCCCACCCCTTCCTGGGACCTTAGGTTTGTACTAGAGAAGCTCACGCTTCCCCCTTTTGAGCCTGCTGCAGCAGCAGTTAAAATTCCTCTCTTGGAAAACAGCCTTACTTCTAACTATCACTCCAGCAAGAAGAGTGTCTGAGTTGCAGGAACTAATGGCTGTGGAATCCATTATTTTCCATGCGGACAGGGTTTTCCTCAAGACTAACCCATCATTTATGCCCAATGTGGTGTCCAGTGTGGCTTTAAACCAATCCATCCATTTACCAACCTTTTCCCCTAATGCTCAGAATAAAGGGGAAAGGATTCTGCACTCCTTGGACATGCACAGACAGCTCAGGTTCTACCCTGACAGGATCTGACCAGCTGCTAGCCAGCTTTGCTACGGTGCAGAGGGCAAGGCCATTTCAAAGCAAACCATATCCAAATGGATAGCACACTGCATCCATTTCTGCTACAAACACCATGGAAAACCGGGTCTAAATTATAACATCGAAGTTCATAAACATTGAATGTTATAATATCAAACCCAAAATACCAAAATCTGTGAACATTGAACAGTCAGAATAGCGATTTTTTTTCCCCAGGGAAAAAAATCGCTATTACGAGAAACATACACACAACACAAACTCACACAAAAAACAGCAATCCACACACATACACTTAAAATTCTACACCTAAATCTAAACTAAACTTTACATACACTACTAGCTATCCACTTACCTTAACCCAACCCTAACCCTAAGGTCCGTCACTATCGCACACTCACCTCACCCACACCCTAACCCTAACTGACCTAACCCGCCCCCTAACCCTGACCTACACACAACCACACACTTACCTGACCCACTCCCTAACCCTAACTCACCTAACCCGTCCCCTAACCCTAACCTACACACAATCACACACTTACCTGACCCACTCCCTAACCCTAACGTCCACACAACCGCACACTTACCTGACCTGCTCCCTAACCCTAACTCACCTAACCCGCCCCCTAACCCTAACCTACACACAATCGCACACTTACCTGAACCGGACCTGTAACGTTCCAACATATCGAACGCTGAAAACAGCGAAGCCACAGCAACGGCCCACCAAATTCTTTCCCTGGGAAAGAATTCTGTGTCCTGCACCTTCTCTGTTTTCAGCGTTTGACAAAACTGGTTCGATATTATAACATTCGAAATTTATAAAATTCAATGTTATAATATAGACCCGGAAAACCTACCCGACAGGGGATTAGAATGCATTCCACTAGGGCTACCTCAGCCTGTACAGCATTTCTCAGGGAAGTCCCTACCAGGGACATCCTGGAAGCTGCAACCTGGAGTTCTTTACACACCTTCACCAAGCATTACCACTTACCTATCTTTTCTAAGTCCAGAGCTGGATTTGCCACATCAGTCTTACAAGGCCTGCTAGCCAGCCCTAATACTTCTTGACTGTCTCCATCCTTCCTCAGCTTTGGGAATCAACCCAAGTGTGATGACTGCAACAGTGAAGCATGAAGAATATAGTACAGTTGTGTACACTTACCATAAATGTAGATGTTCGTGTGTATTCACTGTTGCAGTCCTGGTTACCCTCCCTGTAGCCCCCTGACTTTTCTATTCTTTCTGCCTATCCTCTTTTTGGCCATATATTATGGCAATGGTATTTACTTTTTATTGGAGGTGTTCCGTACCATGTAATAACCGTACCATACTCATCACTGCCTAAACCTAAAAAAACTGGCCTGGTTAGAACTTCCAAATCTTCTTAAACTTAATCAACTTACTGAAGCATTTAAAATAATCAAGGAACCACATAAAACCCCCTCATTAAACAAACTGTTCATCCCCTATTCTAATCTCAGCTGCCTTAGATCCTCCAATAGTGAACTAATACAAACAATCAAAACTAATAACTTAGGTGGGGAGGCTCTTTATGCCAATTCCATTGGAAAACTATGGAACTCCCTTCCCAGTGACCTAAGACTAACTACCTCCCTTAGCAAGTTCAAAAGCAACCTCAAATCTTTCCTAAAAGCGCATTGGCTATGCTCCTGTACCAAACCTGACTAATCCTAAAAATATCAATACTACCCATACTATCTCCCGATGCCTTTTTTCTCTCTCTTTTCTATTACTGCCGTACTAAACTATAGTACAGGATCTGCCGTACTAAACTATAGTACAGGATCTCTCCTCACTGTAACACCCCCTAGTTATGAATTCCCATGAGCATAATACTCGATATTTCCTTACCTATCTATTGAGCCTATAATATCAGCTTTAATAGTGTCCAAAGATTATATGTTTTCATTAATCTACTTATCATATGAATTACTTAAGTTATAGCTAATTTTTAACTTGATGTCTCTTCATACTATGATATCTAAAAACTGTTACTATGTAACTCAAACCTAAACCTTGTCTCAATTATGTATATGTTTTTCTTTTTTTCCTGGAACTTTTTTGCAACTGTTATGTCTAAACTTTGTATTACCTTAGCATATTATTTTGAAATTGTTGAAATGTCAAACCTTAACCTTGTCTCAATTATGTATATGTTTTTCTCTTTTTTTCCTTGAACTTTCTTGTAACTGATATGTTAAACTTGTTAATACCTTACCATGTTATGTTTGATTTGTTGAAATGTAACTCAAAACCTTTTGTACTGTGGAGCTTTTCTCCCCGGGTCTCTGCTGAAAAGGGATATGTATCCAGTTGGACTAACCCGGTAAACAAATGTAAAATAAATAAATAAATAAATAAGTTTTGGGGGCTCCTGACATCTGGGGGAATAAAAACTGATGTAATGGTATCGGCTGCATGTTTTATACCCTTGACAACCTGATGTCATGGAAGAGGTGACAGCATTCGACACAGAAATCCCAAGACACTGATATTTGGGCCGATTGAGAGCTACCTGCAGGCAGATAACCCAAGTGTGATGACTGCAACAGTGAATACACTCAAACATCTACATTTATGGTAAGTGTACACAACTGTACTTTAGGTGTGCTACAGTAATAGCTACAAAAACCTTTAAGTGCAAAGCAATTAGGCTATTTGAAGTGCAAGAGAGAAAGAACTAGCAAGATCTAAGGGGAAAACTGAAGAGCAGACTTTCTGGCACCAGTAATAGTTTACCTCAGCTTGGCACCGCTGCACGGAGCTTAAACAAGTGCAAACCTGTGCAAATGTTGGCGTTTAAACCAGAAAGTTGAAAAGGATGGAAGGGAGGGGCTTAACTGGTTTTGTGTGAGTGTAACTGGGTAAGGGATCATATTTTGGCATGAACTTGCTATGGTAAGTGGTACGTCGGAGATGTCCTTTAGGTATTGGGAGCACAGATAGGCCTCTGTTAATAGCGGGGGTATGTTGGTTTAGGGTGAGTGAAATACTTTTTTGTTTTCACTGTGCGAGAGGCTGCAACTGGCATTTATGGGGTTTTGGGTTGTGTGGGCTGATCTGGTTGTTGACTTGGCTTGTAATAATCTGCAAAACAGCCAGCATTTATCTGTAAACTTGGGCATGTTTAGGGGATTTCTGGGAGTGTTTTTTTGCTGTGTACTGTGTGAGTATTTACAGAAGATCTGTCACACATTTTACATGCATGGGAAAAAGAAGTTGTGAATTTATCAGCAAATGTAATTCAAGTTTGGGTTGGCCCATTTGTGTCCATGTACTGGAGGGAATATCTGCTGTTTTACTTAGTAATGCCTCGTGTGCTCATAAATCATCAGATTGTAATGAAGTATTTCAGGTTAAAAAGTTCTTGGGATTACTAACACCTGATAGCGAGTTATGTTTTCTGAAGCCTGTAACAATTTGCAGAGGTTCACAGAGGAGAATAATTTTGAACCCTACGTTTCGCAATAGGATATAAATATAAACCTGTTCTCTTTTTGAAAGTGAATCTCCGTTATAGTTTTACAGTAAGAGAGTGCCCACTAATGGTTAGATCTCTTGTATTACTTTTTGTGTGTATGTGTGTGAACCTGGGAATTAATATTACATGGAAAAATACTGTAGTGTCATTAGTATACTCTTCTTACGCAATGTATGAAAGCAAAAAGATATGAAGGGAAGTGTATGTGGTGTACAAATATTGCCACACTCACAGAGGCATTGTGAACACCTGACATGGTTCGGAAGTGTTACTCTCTGTGTAATGCACACACTCTGAGAACCCTGCTGCACTTATAACCTGAGCCTCTGTCATTTTTGTAAAATGATTAATGGTCCATAGGAACTTTGGGCAGTGCAGATTTTCACAGAGTGTCCAGGGTTTACCTCTTGGTTTTGGTCTGTTTCCCATGGATTTGTGTGTAGCGGTGGAGTCTGTATGGATCAAGGTTACTGGCTGATGGCATACATTTGAGCTTCAGACTTGATGGAGAAGCGGGAGGCATGAGCGAGGATGGAGGGAGGTTGTGAGCTGTCCTGATGCTTTCAGAGTTCTGGAAGTTGTCTTTTGGGTTGCAGCAGTGCGAGATTTTGGGGAAGTCCATGTGTGTGCATGTGGATCGGTGCTTTTCACTGGATGTAGACCATGGAGGTGGGGAATTGTTGGTGCACTTAGGAGGGACTTGAAAGTCTTGCCAAAAGCTTCTTAAGTTGGCTGCAGTCTTACATATGGGAGCCAGTTTGTGGCTGATCTGGAGACTGCTTTGGTGTTGTCCTATAGTGTTCCTTAACTTGTTGGTACAAAGTGCAAGCTGCACTTGAATTAGTGCACGTTTATTTGTGGTATACATGCTTGCTTTGCTTGAATAAACCCTGAAAGCTAGGGTTAGTAGAGCATTGTGGTAGCTTCATTTTAGATAAGAATGTTACCCAACCAAAAGACACTTTTAAGGGTCCCAGACAATTTCAAACAAGCAAAAGAAAGGGTAGAGATGAACCATTAGAGAAGGAACTGCATTTTAATGTGTAAGATTGAGACATGCATTTAGAGTTTTCTGATGGTAGTTTTGGTGTTGTTTTCGGTTGGCTGTAGTTCAGCTATATCATTCATTGTTGGTGGTGATATGATGCCACAGGATTCTTGATGCTGGTATTATTCCAGCTGAACTGCAAATGCCTTTCCATGGGCCACAAGCTGTCCAAATAAAGGTCGTTAGCTGCGCATGCACAGTGTGGTGCCAAACTGTTACAAGGGGTAGCAAGGACATGCAAATGGATGGTTCGCTTAAAAATCCGTTGCTATTCACTTGGATGGAAGTAACTGTTCTGGCATCTGGATTAACATATTTCTAGGAAAATAATTGGATACTGTTTTGTAGAGGCATACAATTTTTGGAAGGGGCACTTTACCTTCACAGCCACAATGCTGGCATTATGATTATGGTGTGCTGAACTGTCCCTGATTGTCAAAGAAGTCCCTGATTTCAACATAAATTTTAGTTCAAAAGAGAAAAAAAATTATCCCTCCTAAAACGTGTTACTTTTGGAGACTTTGTGAATTATACTTAATAAATAATGACAGTTTGGCGCCACACTGTGCATATCAATTCTAATGCATTAGACTAGCTGTTCTTATCTGCCATAAGAGGAGATAACATTCTAGACTTGGTTCTCACCAACATGGGAGACCGCTGCACCACTACCATAGTAAAAAACTCCAGCTCTACTCAGTTGCATACCGCCTACTTCGAGGCGATCTATGCCTGACATACAAATCTATGTCAAATCCAGAATTAATGGACATGCTCCACCTCAGTAAATCTAAATCCCTTAGAGCCACATGCTCGAGGGACTTAAACCTCAGCACAGAAATAAATAGAACTTGCTGGAGGGACAGGTTCATAACCCAGAGGCTTCCTTCGCTCTGGAATAGAATTCCAGTTGATGTGAGGCAGAGCACCTCACTGAATCTCTTCAAGAAGAATCTCGATAAGTGGATGGGGGATCGTAGGTTTGTCCCAGGGATTACTCCCGTGTCACTATTAGACAGAGGCACAGTAAACTAAACCTTAAAAAGGGCACAGTATACTCAAATCAAGGGGTGGCGTAAGCCATACAGAATCGGGCTAGGCTTATAATTGCCCCAGGGCAGATAGCCTAGTATGAACCTATGAACCTATGTTATTCTCTGATGAGATCAGATCATCGGTCTGTCTCATTTGAAGTTTCTAGCCCCCCCCCCCCCCCCCCAGCCATAATCAGGCTAAAAAAATTCTCAAAACCTGACTACAACCATCTAAGGGAGGGTATCAGTAGCTTCACACCACCGCCCCCTCAGAGAATGCAGTCAGCTATGCTGAATGGTAAGCCAATGCAGTATGCAAGCACCTATGCAACTGCATGGACTCAGCAATACCCAACAGGAACTAAAACCTGCTCTCAAGGAAACACAAACCTTTTTGTAAGGCATCCTCTGTTATCAGGTTTTACAACAAAAGGAAGATATTGTTGTCCAAGGGTAAAAAGGAACAAATTACAAATTGGAAAAACTCCATCTTTTGTCTCAACAAGCAAATTAGATCACTTTGAAAACTTCTAAAGCCAATTATGAATTGAAACTAGCCTCCAAAACAAAGGGAAACCACAAAGCCTTTTTCAGTTACATCAGAAACCTCCATGGCAAAGCCCAGGTTTGTTCCAAATTAGAACTTAATGGTGTCACTTGCACTGATCCTTTTGACTTGGCCAACCTGCTAGCAGATAGGTTCAGCACAGACTTCCCCCCGCTTCCCCCCCCGAAAGACCTATTTGACAGCCCCAATACTTGTCCCACACCTCACAGCTCCATAGATCAAGTGTTAAAGGCCCTATCCAAGGCAAAGAACACAGCTTCCATGGGACCTGATAGTATCCCAGGGTGTATTCTGCACCATCTCCAGCAAGAACTGGCATTGCCATTGAGCACCCTGTTCAACCACAGCCTAAGTACAGGCTTCATTCCAGCAGAGTGGAGAACTGCCATTTTCATCATTTTGTACAAAGGTGGTGGCATTACTGACCCTGGAAACTATTGCCCCATTAGTTTGACAATTCTGATCTGTAAAGCCATGGAGCGTATTATTATGGACCTCATAAACAAGGACATAGGCAATCTCCAAGCACTTGACCCCAGCCAATTTGGATTTGTCAGGGGCAGATCTTGCCTGCTGAACCTGGTTGACTTCTTTGAGACTGTTATCATCCTGTACAACAATTGGTTAATTAAAAGTGGGAGGAGGATCTATTTTACATTAAAATGCATTGTAAAATGTATAATTATCATTCTTATACTATGAAATATAAAATTTCAACTGCATAAAAATAGAATTGCCCATTTTATAAGTGCTATGAGGAGCAAGAGGAATTCATAGTGGGACTTTAGCATGATACTTAGGAATACCCTTGGAGTGCAGTGATATCTCTACCAGGTACACATTCCATTCTGCCATATTACAAGCATTATATAATCTGCATCGACTCCCCTGCAGACATTAGCATTCTTTTAAGAAGAAGAAGGCCTGTCTGACCGACACATGGTGCCCAAGCTATGGTCTTAAACTCAAAGAAATGCATAATTGTACCTTTGGAAAGTCTACCATCCTGGCTAATTACTGTGTTGATAATACCCCTGTTAGAGATGACCCAGTGGTCAGGGATCTGCGTATGCGTATAGACAGTAGCCTTACCTTCAACCACCATGTGGTCTCAGTGGTGAGGAAATCTTTTTATGTTGCGCAACTTATAAATAAGGGCATGGCATCTAGGTCGAAAGAGGTCATTATCCCACTGTCCTTCACCCTTATCAGACCAATTGTAGAGTGCAGTGCTCCTTTTAGTATGTATTGACCAAACATAGAGCAATCTCAGAGGTTCCTTACAAAAAGAATGCAAGGAGTAACAAACCTGCCTTATGCAGAGTGTCTTAAAGCTCTTTCCCTCAACTCAGTCTCTTATAGATTGCTGAGGGGTGATCTTTGCCTGGCTTACAAGGCATCTGAAACCCCCCAAACTTATGAATCTTCTGCATAGTCATAAGTCAAATGGTACCAGAAATACAAGGTCTAGGGACTGGAATTTCGTCTTTGAATTAAATGGATCATGCTGGAGAGGAAGATGTATGTCTCAGAGACTGCCTCTCCTGTAGAATAGGCTTCCCATCCTTTTGAAGCTGAGTTTGTCTATTACCCAGTGTAAGTGCAATCTAGACCAGTGGATTGAAACTAGGAAATTTACACTGGAGCTGGCAGCAATGACCCTTATAGACAGAAATAGCATATAAATGCCTGGACCTCAGTGTCCTATTTGGATACAGGGCATCGTTATTCTTTTGGGAAAACTTGGCTAGACTTAAAAGGGCCCCCCCACCGAGTCACTACCCTAGTAACAATCTATGACTCTATAAGCATTACAAAGAACACTTGTTGGAAAAAGGCCCCAGAGCACAGTCAACTAATTAAAATCATAGTTCTTAAAATATGGACTTCACTTCAGCAGTAGGAAATTTCTAGAAGCATGTTGCTGCATGTATTTGTCTAATGTTACTGTAAGATATCTCTTAAATACATGTAGAGTGCAGGCAGCATTTATTCAGGCACTGCTACTCAGCATACCTCTCATCTGCCCAGATTTCTGCAGAATATCCAGATTTTTGCTTCATATTTCTGTTCTGTTCTTTATAAAATGTGTTGTTTCCTGACAAATAAGTGACAATATACATCACTAAATAATGACATACCTTTGAGTTTCAAACTTCATATCCTCCAGAAAATGCATGCTGATGGAAAACCTATTAGTCTAGCAACTTTCTAAGTTTATAAGAGCAACATTTAAAAATTGGTCCTTTGTCCTACCTCCCATTATTTTTGACTTTGTCCAGATTTTTTGCCTTACAGGTTAAGAGGTGTGATACTTGGAGAGAGAGAGATTTGATCTGTTTATTACCACAGGGAATGAATTAATGTATAGTCTGCTGTAGAAGTAGAAATTAAAACAAAATCTATGATTTGTGGAACAAAAACAGAGAAATTATTAAATGATTTTATCCCACAGTCTGCTCATTCTCTTACTCAGTAATGTCACCGATCTTTGCTTACGAAATATTTCACTCCTGTATATCCCAGGGCACCTTTATTTCAGTTCCTTACATTACCGAATTCCTTATCCGTCAGCTTCCTGTAAAAGGTTATTCTTTGTAAAGTATTCTATGGCTTATTTGAGCTGGAGAAGTCTGTTTTAAGGCTTCTATAAACATTTAAGATTTTAATATATACACTTGCCAGACAGTGTATGTTATGTTTTCAGTGCAGTTGTGAATGAGAGAAAGATGCCAGATACAGAAGACAAGCAGTGGGACAAGAGCGAGCCACATCAGAAATTAACACTGTGATGTGCAGCGTACCATAAAATAAGAGGGATTGCAAGGAAGGGCAGAGAAACTGTTCCCCAAATCACACAGTGTTCGTCCTTAGTGTGGCTGTGTGTATTTTTTAAGGTAACATTGTGAGTGTATGAAAGTAAATGCACCAATGATTGGAGTACTAAAAGAGCATTTACCAAAAACATTATCACTGAAAAAACACTTTAAAGTGTTTTTTGTGGCGGGGGTGCACTGCCTGTAACCTCCAAACTTGTGTATACTAACTCCTGTCACATCCACTCAAAGAAAGGGAAATTCCCACAGAAAAGTAATCACTCTCGTCACAATTCACCAACAGTGATTTCCTATGGAGTACTCTGGCAGAAAGTTGAAGCTCAAGAGCTCAACTTTTTTTAGCAGTAGGATGACCATATTTTAAAGGAGAAATTTTAAACCCAGTCTTTAAACTGTAACCTCTAAAAAAAAACCAGGAGCAAAAACTAACTTAGACATTAGTGGAAAGAGACAAAAAAATTAAAAAATCTTAACAAAACTATAGATGTTTTGATTTTACACGGTTTATATGAGGCGGAGACAGTGGTTCTGCAACCAGCATAATTTCCGCTCATGGCTTAGTGTTCCAGAGTTTGTACAAGACACACAAAAAAAATTAAAAAATCTTAAAAGTACAGATGTTTTGTTTTTATATGGTTTATGTGAGGGAGACACAGTGGTTCTCCAATCAGCATAATTTCCCCTCATGGCTTAATGTTCCAGAGTTTGTACAACTGGGGTGTGGTGTGTGTCTCTGTGTGTGTATGTTGTATTCCTTTGTCCAGTAACTGGCAGGCACCATGTTCCGGACTGTTTCTTGCCTTGCAACTTGTACTTTCTATGATATCTCCCATGACCCTGACATGGACAGAGCATTTTTTCAAAATTGATGGATGGATGAGTATTAGCTATAAAATAATTTAATTGTGACTGGATATTTATGCAATTATACTGAAGTCTGCAAAGATCAAGCTGTGAAACCACAAAGACTTAAAAAGTAAATAAGTCATGGACTTTCAGAAGCCATGTAGCTGAAACACTTGATGTCCTCAAGAGGTCATTTGCATATATCCCATGAGCTTTCATTACAGGGGGTTTAAGGTATCACAGAGTAAAAACTCTACCTTGACTGAAATTTTCTTGCAGTTTTTTTTCAGCAAATGGTTTGTGTGACCTTTTCATATAGTATCTCTTGGTATGCTCTCTGATTATAGAAACATAATGGTCTACACTGTTCATTCAGGGTATAGAGCTGGTTATTAAATATAGAGGACTGTGATGGTTTCCAGGCATATCCTGTTATGTGTTCAAGAAATGTGTCTAGAAATTCATCTTGACAACGGTGTTTGGGATGTAACAATATTGAAGCCATTTCAAGAAGACATAGCAAATGGTCATGATTTGAGGGGGATGTAATCATAACTGCTTGCAGTCTTTTGAGGATAGCTGTCCAGAGGTGTTAGCAGTTAAAGAAATGTGGGGCAGGAAATAATGTCTAGCAACTTTTAAAACTGTTGGCTGTTTGGTGCACTTTTCTTCTGGATGCCATTGTTGTTGCACTGTGAGGCATATTACAACTTGATTTTACCGCAGCTCTCAGTCTCAACCTTTTATCCCAGGAGTCAGAAAGATAGACCAAGAAATTTATCAGAAACACAATCATATCAAGGATACTTTTTTACCAATTAATACTGCGGTGGTGGTGCTGCTGTAGCGTTGTCGCCTCACAGTAAGACGTTGTCCTGTTCGATTCTCAGCTGGAGCGTCTTCTGTGTGGGGGATATGTGTGAATTGGCGTACCTTCATTGAAGGTTGTGCGTCAGGGCTGGCAACTCGGCACGTAAAAATCTACTGCCAATCATTAGCGGACCGGAGTTCCGCTGTGGCGACCCCTAACCAGGAAAAGCCGAAAGACACAACATCAACTCCAAGAAAGCTAATAGAATGTGAGGATTGTTATTCAGTTGCACTTTCTGGAGAGTTAAAAAGTCTGTAAATGTAGCATTGTAGATTATTTAATGACTTTAAGTGTTACTGCCTTCTGATAAAACTATAAAAAATCAAAGGTATAGGGCTGTTATGGAGATTTTCACTGGCATATATATTACCTTCTCTCTGTCAGTTTGTCAAAGCTCAGAGCTCATCCCGCTGCTTGTCTGTGAGGTTGAGGAAACAATCACCTGGCAGGACCAGAACATCCCTTCACAACCCTTTCAGTTTTCTAGTTCCACAGAGAAAGATGATATTTCTTCTCTCAAACTGTGGGGCATCAGTGGTATAGCTCAGATAAACTTCTTTGGGATTTTATTTCTTCCCTCTGCATTTTCTGTCAGTTCTTGAGTAGTTCTTGATTAGAAATTTTGTATATACTTCTGTTTCTACTTTGGCACATAAGACCTGTTGATTTAAAAGCTTCATTTCAAAGTTTTGACAGGAAAACTTGCTGATATTACATTTTTTCCTTCGATGTAATGATTATTTGAGGTGATTGAGTAGGAATACAGCATTTTAAATGATTTTTTTTTCATTTAAATTGTGTCTCTGGTGCCATTTTGAAAACATTCCTGACAGCAGTTTTCATCAGTTTAAGATTTATTTTTATATAATTCTTTTAGTCTGTGTGCATTCATTTTGAAAACATTCCTGACAGCAGTTTTCATCAGTGTAAGATTTATTTTTATATAATTCTTTTAGTCTGTGTGCATTCATTTTGAAAACATTCCTGACAGCAGTTTTCATCAGTGTAAGATTTATTTTTATATAATTCTTGTAGTCTGTGTGCATTCATTTTGACTGAAGCTAGACCTTTTTACAAAACTAGGGGACTTTTGTACTTGTACATTTTGCTTGGAACTGTGGTACTGAAACTGTCATTTATTCCAAGTAGCCTATAGAATAGTAACCTCTGCAGAAATAGACTTTATAGGTTCATATAAGTTCATAGGTGTTCACTAAGCTAATGACCACAAGGGCTTTTTTAAGCCTAGCCATGCATCCCAAATCTCTGACAAGTTCTGATACCTTTGATAAGCGTAAGAAGGAGCTTGGGAGATGAAAAATTTACAAGCAGGGGCCTGGAGATGAACCATTTGCAGGTTACCTGTGTCCATTAGAGACATAGGTGCCAAACCAAGGGATGCATTTCGTGATGTTCTTTGTGTTTCACTGTTGCAGTCATCACACTTGGGTTATCTTCCTGCAGGTAGCCCTCAGTCGGCCCAAATACCAGTGACTTAGCATTTCTGCGTCAGTTGCTGTCACTCCAGGACTGATGTCAGGTCGTCAGGGGTATAAAAACAGGCAGCCAATGCCATTACATCAGTCTTTCTTGCCGAGGAGCCCATAGCTGAAGCAGTTCGCACGAGTGCCAGTCAGCCGCTACCTGAATTTTTCATTTACGAATTGAATCATCCTGAAGTCTTCTAAAGCTAAGTACCCCATTGGGGATCCTTTTTTCTTGCTCTAACCGTTGTCAGAAAAAGTTAACAACTATCTTGCCTGCGGAAAGAAAATATCACACCGAGATTTTCATTCTTACTGCATCACCTGTTTAGCCCCAGACCACGACGTACCTCATGCCTTGTTCAATGCCCGAACCATCTGTCGTTATGGCCCTATTTGCCGCTAAATACTTTCGTTCTCAATCACCGTATTCTAAAATGGCTTTGGTACCGATATTCCAAAAAGACGCAAAGATAAAGACAGACCGCACAGGTCCAAAGCTGTCGACAAAGCTTCCATTAAACTAGTCGCCAGTCCACCAGTACTCAGGTGCTTTCAGAGCCCCTGATGCCCGCTTCAGTGGATTCGCAGGCCTCTGCCATGACCCATTCAGAATCCAGTATGCTGTGAGACTCTTCTTTGACTATGGAACCTGCGGATGTCTCTGTCTCAACATTGGATGTGTCCGTAGCCGCTGATTAGGCACCGGCTTCTGAGGAGGTACTTTGCACTACCGATGTTCGACACAGACTGATGACTTCTTTCATGTCTTCAGTTCTGTCTAAAACTACTGAGTTTCTAAGGCCAAGAGTACATGCTACACCTAGAAAACTGAAGACCCAAGTGCATGCACCTGTTGCGTTGCCATAACATCAAATGCTTAAAATGGCAGAAGACCTTATTATGCTGATTAGGGGAAGCCAGCCTTCCCCTGCTAAGAGACCAGTCCCCAGCAGCCTCAACAGACCAAGAGTCCGACGACTGTGAGGTATCTGATTATGAAGACATGCCCTTATCTGCTTATGAGGATTCAGATGTAAAGGAATCCATTCGCTCTGCCTCTCCTCCAGAGGACTTTTCTTGTGGTTGAACTCTACATACTTTAATCAAGCATTTCCTTTGGGAATGCCAAGACCATCCTCAAGCCAAAGAGAGACTCAGAGAATTTCTAGATTTGCCACAACATAGGCCTTTAGCATTACCCCCAGTCCTGGATGTTGTGGATGATGACTTTATGGAATCCAGTTTACCTCCTGATACTTTACCCCCTGCTCCTAGAAAACCAGACAGGTACTAGAGTATCTGACTCTCACAAATTCCTTTTCAAAAATCCTACTGCTGACCCAGATGTCATCTCCCAGGGGCCTAAAAGTATCAAAGCAACTACAACTAAGAATCCCACCCCTTCGAACAGCGATTCCAGAGCTTTGGACAGATGGGGTAAGAAGGTATATACCTCTGCAACTTGTGCCATTAGCACTTGGAATTGTCAGATGTTCATCGTGATCACTGTTGCAGTCAGTACACTTGGGTTATCCTGCTGGCAGGCTACCCGCAGTCAGCCTGAATTCCAAAGTCCTGGTCCGGCATCGGTTGCTGTCGCCTCTTCCCTGACGTCAGTGCACCAGGGGTATAAAAGATGCAGCCGATGCCATTTTCTTCAGTCTTTCTTGCCGCACGGTGCCCGAAGCAAAAGCAGTTTGCAAGTGCCAGTCGGCTGACTCCTGAGATTTTCAAAATGGAATTTCAGATCTGAAGT
Organism: Protopterus annectens; assembly: GCF_019279795.1. Lineage (NCBI taxonomy): Eukaryota > Metazoa > Chordata > Ceratodontiformes > Protopteridae > Protopterus > Protopterus annectens. The sequence continues at coordinate 788,057,383 of NC_056751.1, read as the reverse complement.
CTTCAATAAAGCTAAGTACCCCATTGGGGAAACTTTTTTCTTGCTCCAGACCAATGTCAGAAAAAGTTAACAATTGTATTTCTTGTGGGAAGCAAATACCTCATAAGGATTTCCACTCTTACTGTATTCCTTGCCTAGGCCCTGACTATGACGTTGCTAGTTGTCAGTTTTGTGCTAGATTTAACCAAAGCACTATTAAGCGTCGGTACGATTTTGCTTTTCATTATTTTGGCAGAAGGTTTAACTACATAATACCGTCGGAACAACCAACGACCGGAATTCATAAAAAATGCAAGGATAAAAACAAGGACAAGCATCCGAGGTCCAAAACCAACGACTAAGCCTCTTCTAGACCAGTCACCAGTTTGCCGGTGCTCAGTGAGGCGCTTCTGCAGCCCCTGACTCCCACTACCTCAGAGCCACAGGCCGCCTCCGACTCCCACATGGAGACAGCTAGGCCTCTGGATGCTCAAGGTATTGGCCCTTCGGAAATTAATCCCTCAGATAGGTCCGGAGCCGCTGAGCAGGCATCGGCTTTTGAGGGTGTCTTCAGACCTACACAACTTTATATAAAGCTTACTTCAGCATCCAAGACAAAGTCTAAAACAGTTTTAAAGACAAGGAAACCAGTACAGCATTCCCCAGGACAGACTTCTATGCATAAGAAACAGATGCTCAAAATGGCCGAAGACCTAATTACTTTGATCAGGGGTTCCCATTCCCCTCCTGATAAGAGGCCTAGGCAAGACACTGAATATGATTCCTCTGATCAGGTTTCCATTTCCTCTGATTCATCTTCTGATCAGGGATATTCTGTTCCTCCCTATGAGGATTCTGATGCTGAAGATTCTATTCCTTCAGCTTCTCCTCCTGAGGACTATTCATTTGGGGAAACCTTGCATACCATGAGGAAGCATTTCCATTGGGAGAGCCAGGATTATTCCGATTCTAAGAAAAGACTTAGAGACTTTCTTTTACTTCCTCAGCACAGACCTCTTGCAATTCCCCCTGTTCTAGACATAGTAGATGATGTTTTTTCAGAGTCCGGCCTGTATCCAGACTCTTTACCTCCTGCCCCTGTTAAGCCGGACAGATACTACAGGGTCCCAGACTCCCATAAATTTCTTTACAAAAACCCTGCTGCATTCCTACCCCCACTGCAGGCAAGCCATGACTTTGTGGAACACAGCATTGACTTATCAAGTACATCTGCAAGCACAATTCCTGCCAGGAAAGACAAATACTTTGGCAGACAAACTAAGCAAAAACCTTATGGATCCTCATAAGTGGAAACTAGAACCACAAATCTTCAACATGATAACAGGGAAATGGGGATGCCCAGACATAGATCTATTCGCCTCCCCTCACAACTGTCAGCTACAGAGATTCTGCACTTGGACTTATCACAGGCAAGCATGGAAAGTGAATGCCCTTTCATTCAGCTGGAAAGCCCTTACAGTATATGCCTTCCCTTCTCTGCCTCTCCTCTCCAAGGTACTCCTAAAGGTCAGACAAGGGAAGCCAAAAATGACACTGATTGCCCCAGACTGGCCACGCCAGCACTGGTACCCAATCCTAAAGAGCTTGTCTCAAGGCCCAGCCTGGACATTGCCTCTAATACTTCATTTGCTGTCCCAACGGAACAATCAGATCCTGCACAGCCAACTCAGCACCCTAAATCTGGCTGCATGGCGGATAATGTAATCATTCAGAACACACCTCTCTCTAAAGCAGTTATGGATGTTATTTTGAAGGCCAGGAGGCTCAGCATCAGAAAATCTTATGCAGGAAAATGGAAGAGATTCTGTGCTTGGAACCAAGCGCAGGGAATTGACTCACTTGTACCAAATATTCCTCATATTTTGCAATACCTAACTGAGATGCTGGACAAAGGCCTATCCTTCTCATCAATTAAAATCCATGCCTCTGCCATTTCAGCTCATTACAATACGGACCCACCTATTTTTTCTCATCCACTGCTAAGACAGTTTCTCCGAGGGGCCAAAAACATAAGACCTCCGAGGAGAGCTTCAGTACCTGCATGGGACCTCAATTTTGTCTTGGAAAAACTCACACTGCCTCCTTTTGAGCCAGCCAGTACAGCAGAGATAAAATACTTGTCATGGAAAACTGCTCTTCTCCTAGCAATAACTTCAGCAAGAAGAGTCTCAGAGTTACAGGCACTAATGGCTGTGGAACCTTTTATTATTTTCCATCAGGACAGGGTTTCTCTAAGGACAAACCTGACATTTATGCCTAAGGTAGTGTCCACCATGGCTCTTAACCAAACCATACATTTGCCTACCTTTTATCCAAACCTACAGAATAAGAGGGAGAGACTTCTGCATACTTTGGACATACACAGACAGCTACGCTTTTACTTGGACAAGACTAAAGCCTTCAGAAAGACTGAGCAACTCTTAATGGTATATGCTGCAGGTTCGCAAGGAAAAGCCATTTCAAAGAAGACTATTTCAAAATGGATAGGCCACTGCATTCATTTCTGCTATTCACAACATGGCAAATCAGTGCCTAAGGGCATTAGGCCACATTCAGCCAGAGCAGCGGGTACTTCAGCAGCCTTCCTCAGAGGAGTACCAACCAAGGACATTTTGGAGGCTGCAACATGGACTTCAGTGCACACTTTTTACAAAGCACTACCATTTACCTCTCTACTCTAAATCCAGAGCAGGCTTTGCCACTGCAGTTCTGCAGGGCCTCATAGCCACTCCAAACTCTATTTAGGCCCAGCCACCCAACCTCAGCTTTGGGATTCAACCCAAGTGTAATGACTGCAACAGTGAAACACGGTGAACATAGTACAGTTGTGTACCTACCATAAATGTAGATGTTCAAGTGTATTCACTGTTGCAGTCCAGGTTACCCTTCCACCATCCCCCTTTTTCTTTGCTGGGACTTATCTGAACCTCTCTATTCTATACAACATATGTGGTGTATTTGCTTGTAGATGAAGGTTATGTGCATGCCTTTTTATGATCATAATTTTTACAGCCTACCCTTTTGGAGGCACCTGACATCTGGGGCAAGAAAAACTGAAGAAAATGGCATCGGCTGCATCTTATATACCCCTGGTGCACTGACGTCAGGGAAGAGGTAACAGCAACTGACGCCGGACCAGGACTTTGGAATTCAGGCCGACTGCGGGTAGCCTGCCAGCAATATAACCCAAGTGTAATGACTGCAACAGTGAATACATTCAAACATCTACATTTATGGTAGGTACACAACTGTACTTTTCACATGCTGAAGTACCAGCAAGATATTATGGAACTTATTATGCAACAAATTGCTACAGACTGTGCAGAAAGTAAAGAATTGCAAGAGCTTATGCATTCTGCAAGCCAAGTCAGCAAGCATACATTGCAGTGTGGCTGTGATGCCCTAGAAGCATTTTGCAGGGCAGCAGTCGCTGGTTCTGTACTGATAAGTCATGCTTGGCTTAAGGAACAGACCTTGCCAGACCATGTCAAATCAAGGTTATTAGACAGTCTTTTAGACAAGAACAATCTGTTTGGCACCAAAGCAGAAGAGGTTCTTAAAAAGATGGAAGAAAAAGCTAAATATATGCAGACAGTCAAAGAATTTTTGCAAGTACAGCCTCCTAGATTCAGTAGGCATTGCCCCTCGAAACATTGCTTTTTCCAGCCCCCTCAAGGCCATCTCAAACTAGACCCAGGGGAAACAGACCCCCCCCCCAGACTACAGTCTCAGGGTATGGAGAGATCTAAGCAATGGAGTGCCTCCACCTCTAAAGCAGGGAGTGCTAAGCCACCCACTTACAGAAAGAATTCCCAATGACTTCTTTACTTCACTCCCCACCTCTGCCCAACTGCTTGTGCCCCTAGGAGGAAAACTTGCCCTTCATGCAAAAAACTGGATTTCCATCACCAAAGACAGGTGGGTCCTCAACATTGTATCCCGGGGGTACAAATTCTACTTCCATTCACTGCCAACCACAAAAGGGTTCCCAGACCTCCTTCCAGACCAGTGGGCAGAGGCACAAAACCAAGTTCAATCCTGGTTATCTGTAAGAGTGATTCATTCGGTTCCTGCTGAACAGATAGGTCAAGACTTTTCCTGGTACCAAGAAAGGAGGGCACTTGGCGCCCAATCCTAGATCTTTCAATTCTCAACACCTTCTTGGTGGTACCAAAATTCAAAATGCTCACCCTGCAGCTGCTTCTACCAGTGCTAGCCAAAGATGCCTGGTTAGCCACCCTAGACTTAAAAGATGCATATCTGCACATCCCTATAAGGGACTCATGCAGGAAATACCTACGCTTCAAGGCAGGATCTATGCATTATCAGTTCTCTGCACTTCCCTTTGGCTTATCCACTGCTCCCAGAGTATTCACAGAATGCCTGGCCCCAGCCATTGCTTACTGCAGACAGAGAAATATTCAAATTTACCCTTACTTGGACTGCCTGATTCAGGCAGTCAGGAATTGCTGTTGCACCACCTGACATTTGTAAAAAACCTTCTAACCTCCCTGGGGTACACCAACGAATAGAAATCAAAACTAGTCCCCAGTCAAAAGATTGTATTCCTGGGAGCAAGCTTGGACACAGCATCCAGATGGCATTCCTCACTCCAGAAAAACAAGCCTATCTGACAGACTATTTTACTCAAATGGCTATCCACAAGGAAAATACTACAGGCCCTAGGGTTCATGGCCTTATGCATCCTACGAATTCCATATGCCAGACTGCATATGAGGGAACTTCAATGTTACTTAAAAAGTCTTTGGTGCAAACATTCTCAGGACCTGGAAACAGTCATTCCTATCATACCCTGTCTAAGGACAGAGTTTCTTTGGTGGACAGCAGCATGCAACCACAACAAGGGACTGCCCTTTACTCAACCCCATGCCACCCAGACCTTAACCACAGATGCATCAGACTATGCCTGGGGGACAAACATGGATGGCAAGTGCATTCAGTGCCATTGGAGCCCAAGTCAAATTCATCTGCGCATCAAGAAAAAAGAGATGCTAGCTGTGCAGCATGCTCTGACAGCTTTCAGATCCCTACTCTCACCAGGGCACCTGCTAATAAAAACAGACAACAACACAGTTATGCGGTACATCAACAAGCAGGGAGAACCCACTCTTACCCACTCTGCAGGCTAGCCATGGCCCTGTGGAACATGACCTTAGACATGCAGGTCAGTCTGCATGTTCAGTTCCTGCCAGGCAAACAAAACTTGCTGGCAGATGGCTTAAGCAGAAATCTCCTAGACCCACAGACTGGCAATTAGAGCCCAGCACCTACAACCCTCTGATTTAGCAATGGGGGACCCCAGAGGTGGATCTCTTTGCCTCCCCCTGCAATCACCAACTCAGTAAATTCTGCACCAGTTCACCTCACAGCAGGGCCTGGAAAGTGGATGCCCTATCCTTCTAGTGGGTAAACCTCTCAATCTATGCCTTTCCCCCTCTGCCCCTTCTCCCAAGAGTATTGCTCAAGATAAGACAGGACAGACCAAGGACTGCATACCCACTCCTACGCAGTCTGTCACCGGTGCCTCCCTGGTACCTACACCAGAACCCAACCTTGCCCTCTCAGCAGGGGGGATAGATCTTGCATCTGCAACTGCAAACCCTAAATCTTGCAGCCTGGCTTATTCCTTGAAATCTCCCCCAGTAACCAGCCAAAGCAAGCAGGTGCTGGATGTCATTCTTGAGGCCAGAAGACCCAGTGCAAGGAAATCCTATGCTGATAAGTGGAAAAGGTACTGCTCCTAGATTCAATCTAAATGAGAGGTCACAACTCTGCCCTCCCTGATTCTAATCCTGGATTATTTAAGAGATCTACTATACAGAGGCCTATCCTTCTCCTCTGTTAAGATCCATGCTTCTGCCATTTCGGCTCATTACAGCACTGAGTGGCCTCTCTTCTCTCACCTTCTTATCAAACAGTTCCTGAGAAGGGCAAACAACTTAAGGCCACCACAAAGAGCACCCACTCCTACTTGAGACCTTAACTTTGTACTGGAAAAGATCATGCTACCCCCTTTGAGCCTGCAGCATCAGCAGAGTTAAAATTCCTCTCTTGGAAAACAGCCTTACTTCAGCTAGAAGAGTGTCTGATCTAAAAGCACTTATGGCTGTGGAACCCTTCATTATTTTCCATACTGACAGGGTTTCCCTTAGGTCTAACCCTTCCTTCATATCTAAAGTGGTGTCCAGTGTGGCTCTCTACCAGTCTATCCATTTGCTAAACCTTCTTCCCTAATCCTCAAAATAAAGGGGAAAGGGTCCTGCACTCCTTGGACATGCACATCAGCTTTGTACCAGGGGCAGAGGGCAAGGCCATTTCAAAGCAAACAGTTTCTAAATGGATATCACACTGCATCCATTTCTGCTACAAGCACCATGGGAAACCTACCCCTCAGGGGGTTAGAATACATTCCACTGGGGCAACTTCTACCTCTACAGCATTCCTCAGGGGAGTCATTACTAGGGACAGCTTCTACTTGGAGTTCTGCATATTCCTTCATCAAGCATTACCACCTGCCTATCTTTTCCAAATCCATGGTGGATTTTGCAACAGCAGTCCTGCAAGGCATACTAGCCAGCCCCAACTCTTCTTGACTGCCTCCACCCTTCTTCAGCTTTGGGAATCTATCCAAGTGTGATGACTGCAACAGTGAAACATGAAGAACATAGTACATTTGTGTACACTTACCATAAATGTAGATGTTCAAGTGTATTCGCTGTTGCAGTCCTGGTTTCCCTCCCTCCAGCCCCCCTGTCTCTCTCTCTCACTCTCTCTCTCTCTCCCTCTCTCTCTCTCTCTCTCCTCTCTATGTTTAATACTCACCCCTTTCAGGGGTATTGGTATTGGTATTTACTTTTTACTGGGGGTGTTTTTCACCACCATAGCTTAGCTCCCTATTTGGGGGGGCTCCTGACATTTGGGGGCAAGAAAAACTGATGTAATGGTGTTGGCTGCCTGCTTTTATACCCCTGATGACCTGACATCAGTCCTGATGCAACAGCAACCAACACAGAAATTCTAATTCTCTGGTATTCGGGCCGACTGAGGGATATCTGCAGGCAGATAACCCAAGTGTGATGACTGCAACAGTGAATACACTCGATCGTCTACATTTATGGTAAGTGTACACAACTGTACTTTCCCCATCCAGTTGTCCAGGTTGCACTTGAATTGGGTTAAGAAGGAACATAGCTTCACACAGATGGGGAGTCCGGCCTGTTCCAGAGATGGGGTAGTCTCGGGGATGCATATCTGTCTCTCCAGCAGGTCCTGTTTATATCACAGGCAAGGTTTAAGACTTTATAATCAGTAATTCTGATGTTGTTTGTTTTGTGGATATGCAGGAGATCCATCATAGTGGTGTCTGACGATGCCCTGTATGCCAGGCATAGATCGCTTCTGAAAAGACAATAGGAGACAGATTACAAGGATATGGACTTGAGGCAGTCTGTATAGGACATTTTACTTATGGTCTGTATTCTTTTAGTGCAAAACCTCTGTGGACATTCCAGTTGTTGGATATGCCTGGTTAGGTACATACCTAAGGGGGCATTGTACTCAATGAGAGGTCTGATGAATGCCAAATACAGTGGAACAATGACTTCCTTGAACTTAGTTGCCATACCTTTGTTTATAAGCTGCATAGAATGATTTCCTTACTACTGTAGGCACATGATGGTCAAAGACTAGATTACCATATGTGTCCCTGACTGCTGGGTCAACTCTAAGGGGTATGTTTGTCAATATGATAATTACCAGGAGTGGATGGCTTCCCAAAGGATACTATTATGCACTTCTTGGAATTTAGTTTTAGTCCATGGGTCTGACACCACTTGTTTGTGTTAGTCCTTCCTGGAGAATATTTGTGTCAGTGTGGGATTCAATGACAGCTCCCAATTTGCAGTCATCTGTAAATTTAGTCAGCCAGACACCATTGACATTGGCCTTGATTTCAGAGAAGTAAATGCCAGAAAGGAGCTGTCCAAGGACTGATCCCTGACAGACACCACTTGTGACTGGCCTCTTTGTAGAGGTGCACTTCCCAGTTCTAACTTCCTGGGTCCTGTCAGTGAGCCAGTTGGCTCTCCACCGGGTGACATACGGGTTTGTACCTAACCTCTTTAATTTGTCAACAATGCCTGAGTGGGATATTCTTTCAAATGCTTTGGCCAGGTCAGGGTAGGCAGTGTGAACCATTTTGCCATCATCTGTTGCTTTGGTGACCTTCTCAACGATGTCTATCAGACTGAGTAGGCATGGCCTGCCACTGATGAAGCCAAACTGGGTTGGGTCTAGTATCTGGAGGTTTACTATATCACCATTGATCATTTCCATGATAACTCTTTCCATTGCTTTACATATATTACTAGTGAGACTTATGGGTCTGTAGTTTTCAGGGTCGGTAGATGGCCCACCATTCATGAGGCATGAAACCTGATTGGAGTCTACAGTTAAAAAGCAATTCCAGAGGGCCTGATAGGTCATGTTTCATGATATTTAGAAGGCATCCAGGGATATTGTTTGAGACCATTGATGCAGTGTTCTTGGCCTTAGGGATAGCATTAAGGGCCTGTTCCTTAGTGATAGCATGGGGAGTTGTATTTAGTGGTATTACCTGAGGGAAAGTTGAGGGGTAAAGTTGGAGCTGAATTTATCGGCCAATAGGTTTACTATGTCTTTTGGCTCAGTATAGGTGGTTGTATTTACAATGAGCTCTGCACACAACTGTGTATTGCCTTTGAGGTTGCAGACATAGATAAAGAATGCTTTGTGGTTGTCCTTGGGCTTGGAGGCCACATTTACCTAAAATTTGGTTTTGTAGACTTTATTTGTCCTCTGTGTTGTTTGTTTAGTTTGATGGGAGTGCTTTTATCCTGCTGGGTGCTGCACCTCCTAATTTTTGCCATACTTTTCTTTCTTCTGTTGTACAGTCTGTTGATTTTGAGATTCCATCAGGGTGGCTTGTTTTTTTAGTTAGTTTTGTACTTCTTCCTGGTGGGAACAGCTGCCTCTGTGCAGTTATTAACATGTTTGTACAGGGTTTCTGTGAGCATTTCTGCATAGGCTGCAGTGTTGTCATGGTTTATGGGGCTTGAAATTTTGGTTGGCGTAATGGTTAAGATGTTTACCTTATAATCACAAGGTGCAGGGTTTGATTCTCACAATGGGTAATTGGCTGGGCTTAAAATGGCCCATAAGAGCAGTTAGTCTAGTACTAAACTATGAACTATGAACTTAGTAGCAGGAAGTTAGCCTTAGAGTACTTCCTGAATATTCCAAGTTTAGCTGGGGGTCCAGCTTTTATTTTTACTTCAAAGGAGACCATTCTGTGGTCTGACCTTACCAGGGAAGACATTACAGTAGGGGGTATGCAGCACTCTGCCATATTAGTGAGGAGCAGATCCAGCGTGGTTGCACCCCTGGTTGGTGTATTGACATTCTGATCCAGGGAGTATGCGTTTACAAAATCCAGGACTCTCTATGCCTGTAGGTATGGTATCATATAGGATTCTTAGTTAATAATGTGGGTAATTAAAGTTGCCCATGAATATGGTATTGGGTTGGATGGTGAGTGTTTCCAGTAAGCTTACATACATGGTATGAGTTTCCTGGGTCATAGAGGGGGACCTATAGCTTTCAAGGAAGTGGCATTGGATTTTACCTATGGTGATTCGAACATGGAGAAGCACAAGTGCATTGTCCTGTTTGACCAGGCTTGAGGTTTATATATTTTTTATGTAAATGAGACACATCCCCCTTTAGTCCCTGTCTGTGTAGTAGCTAGTGTAAATGTGTTGAAGGCTTTATACCTTTGCACTGTTGGTGTGCTCTCCATGGCTTTAAACCATGTTTCAGTGACCCCCACAGACATCAGCATTCTGCAGGGTGAAGAGAACTTCTAGGGAGTGGATTTTTTTATTTAGACTCCTAGCATTGAGCAGCAATACCTTTAGATTTTCTTGATTCTGATTTGTTACATTGGAAGTACTTTTGGCATTGGGGGGAGACACTTTTTTTAGCTAATATTTAAAAGCCTAGAGAGGAGAAGTACAGACCATCCCTGATAAAGCAGCGTGGTCTGATCACCGTCTCCTTCATGCTGACAAATATTACACCACCTTGAGTGACACCAGAAACTAAGCCAGTTATTAAAGTTGGTCATCTTTTGTACGTATTGTGGCATCATCATTAGAGAAAGTAAAATGCTGCTCAGTGCTAAGCTCATACCAGCCTGAGATAGTCCCACGATGTCGGTCTTGATATGGTCTAGGAAGGTATGTCTCAGGTCATTTTTTTCCCACATTGACTATGAATGAGTCATACTGGTACTTGTGGTCCAGTGAACTGAGCTCACGGGTGATGTGGCAGATCCTAGCCCCTGATAAGCAATTGACTGCAACTTTCTCCTTAGTCAGTATGTTGTGAGGGACATCACTGTGTCTCACAATGGAGTCTCCATTGACCATAATGTTGGATTGTGTGGTGACATGCCTTATAGGCTTAGAAGTAGAGGTTCCATTAGATATGATTGTATGTATTGATGTGGGTGGTGCTTTGAAAGTGTGCATTTGGGGCTGTTCAGGGTATTTGTTAATGTGTACTTCATCTAGGAGATCTTTGGGGTTTAGGAAGGTTATATTTAAGTGCTTCAGCATATGTGAGTCAATATGTCTGCTTTGTGTTGTGTGTGATGGGTGCAACATGTGTAGTACTGACAGTGTTATTGACATTAGGAGTACTTTTATGTGAGAGGTTTGTCTCCAGTGGCATTATGTAAATACATATCTCACATATCAGTTTGTGTGAGAATTAACTGGTTGTCAGTAAACATGAGGCAATTTCTGCATTGCCTCAGGATGCCCATATCTACCAAGCTGGTAATGGTGATGTTGGGAAAGTTCATATCCATGGCAACAGACCCTTTTTATTGATTAGACAGTTGGAGTAAGAATATAAAGCAATTTCAGGAGTATCCGGTTTGCAGCTCTGTGGGCAGTGCTCACTGTCCTGTGTGCAACTAGGTATTGGTAAAATTTCAGTTGTGCTTTTACAGGAAAATGTCCCTCTTCCAAACACTTGACAGGAAACTAATACGTAGACCCTGAAAATTTAAGGATGAAGTATTTAGGCAGGTATTCTGAAGCTAGAAAAAAATCTAGTAGTACTTGGTGAAAACAAAGAATTATCTTGTCAAGAATGAGGAAAAGATGGGAGTCGCGTGAATGGCTACTGACTGGCTATTACTAGTGCTGGTCTCACCACAGCTTTACGCTTCTGGAATACAATGCTCCTTTGCTTCTCCTCTTACCAGAAGTAAAACATTAGCACCAATCCCAAGATGAGAAGGAGGCCACAACCTGTTTGGTGATCCACAGTCTTGTCCCAGATGATACAAGGGTCTGTAGGCTTGTTGTAGTCTTTTCCTGGTAGAGATGCCTTAAATAGCAACCAGACCAATCAGGCACATCAAGTACAGACACTCACTGTCCAATTAGAAACAGTCATTAAACAATGCACTTTGCTCTTTATGTCAGCAGGAGAAGATAAGCACAAATTCCAAACTGTAACCTATGAAGCAGTTATTAGGCTTTCAGGTGATTAGCAGTCTTCAGGAAATATCTGTGTGCTCCATCTCTCACCAGGAGAAAACAGAAGCAGTAATCCAAGATGACTACTGAGAGGCAGAATGTGGGATCTCCAGTAACTGGTGATCTTGCAATAGATGTTTAAAGGTAAGGTAAAAACTATGGGCTAATATCCTAAGCACTGCAGTGTGCGCTAATTTTAAAAGAGCAAGCTAGATTGAAAGAGGTGGGCACTTTTGTATTCTGGTTCTATGAATTCAGTATGATGGCCAATAAATATAAATAGTTGAAGGGGAGTGATTTCATAAAATAATAATTTTATGCTTCCAACAGCCAGTGAAAGGGGAGGGGGAAGGAGATATGTGGTCAAATTAACATAAGGGGCAAGCAACTAGAAAGACAGTTGTGTTTAAGAACACAACAGCAACAGAGTGGAGGGGTGGGAAAAAAATTTTAAAAGTTGTGTGCGAGACCACAAGAGACAAATCTGTGGTCTCTTTCCAAGTTTTAATATGCATTAAAAGGACAATACAAGTAAAACACAGAATAAGGAAAATGAGTCGCACTATACAAAATACAAGAAAGCAAAACCAAACTAATGCTTCCTTCACAGCAAGTTGTGGTAGGGGATGGGTGAACTTTTACTGCAAAGCTTTGAAAGGTTTTATTTTACCCCTTAAGTAGAAGGTTTAGTTCATAGCACCACCCCCAGAGTTCACAGATAATTAACTATCTGAAGTTATCAGTTTTCATTCTGCCCTCAACTGATAGGTTCGGATCTGAACCATCGGATCCAACTCAGCCATTACAAAAGCTCTTGTCAACTTAGAACTGTTGAGCTTTTCCCTTCCACAGAATGCACCAACCCCAATTACCTAAGATCTCATTTGCCGCTTCCAGTGAAAGAAGTGGTTGCTAGTCTCTCAAACTTGTATTTAGATAAGTGAATTTTTTCTTCATTTTACTGTTTTCTTGATCGTTTCGGTCCTTTTATCTTTCTACCTTTCTTGTACTAGAGTATGCTGCGAATACTATAGTTAGTATTTTCTTCTCCCTTCTCTTGTACACTCATTGTAGCTCTTCACTACCTTTGTAGGTAACTCTGTCTCTTTTTTCCTTTCATTTTAAAAAAAACTTTATAGTTAAAAAATTTATAGTCCTTTTTTGGATTTTTTGGAGATTGTCCCTGCCATTGTAATAGTTGCATTGTTATTGTCTATTTAAAACCCTTCATAATATCGTCTTAAAATGTCAGAAATAGGTAAATGCCCAGCTGGATTTAAAAAGTGTGAAAAATGTGGTCAGAAAATACCCTTCTCTGACACTTGTATGCTTTGCATGTACTGTCTTGGACCCTTTCATCTCTAGGAAAATAGTTAGATCATTCATGCATTCAACCCAAGGGCTTTGGTATAACGCAAAAAAATTAATATTGAAGGGTTTACTTACATCAAAGATTTTTTTGTTTGACTTCATGTAACCATGGTATCATATTAAATTAAATAATTAACATTAAATAATGACTACAAAGTATTTAAGGTGAGCTGCTTCATAACACAATTACTCTGATGAAACCCGGTATGGTACTGGGTGAAAGCGCTTAGTGTTTGATGTATCGGAATTGTATTTTATGGAATAAAATAGCATTTACTAAATCAGAAGAGTCGTGTGGTGAACTGCAGTGCTTCTTGTATCTGCATTTTCAGTATTTTACTTGTTCGTTTTTTATGGGACTCACTGTTTCTTCCTTGGAGCACTCCGGTTGCCGCACTCTCGTGTTTTTATAACCTTGGAAGGTTATTTTGGAACATTATCAGTAAATATCTGTTGACAGGTTATTCGTTATATAAGGTACTTTTGGTCTTAAAGTTATGGAGCAGTTATTAGAACAGCAGCTTGAACTCACGAAAAAACTGCTTTCTCTAATGAGAGAGCAAGGACGTGTCACAACCAATACTGGGACTATCGACAATGCTGAGACTAACAACTTGATTTTGTCTGAAGCAGACGAGCTGCTTCTCACTATACATTCAACCCCGGGGACCACACGCAACCAGCCACTGGCTAGCGGTAGTTCTCAGGAATTCATTGGAGGACGGAACGGATTGAATAGGGCACCAAATACCAATTGTACGCTTCCGCCGCCGATTCCAGAAGGGAACGCTAGTGATGGCAGTAACACGAGAGGGGAGAGAGGACGTTCTTTACCTGCTTTGGATATTTTATTAACAGCACCAAGATTTTCATCAGCTCGACAACCAAACGATATGGGGAGCCTAAATAAGCAGTTGATCGACTTTGAGAAACAGCTTAGAAAGTTTAAAGCGTTACAAATGGACAACGCTTTTCTTGAACGCTCGTTAGAACTTAATCAGGTTCCTAAAGGACTCAGGGTGTTAAAAATACCTTTTGGATTTGAGGATGATGATTCACTCAAGGAACTTTTGGACATATTTGACAATGCTGGTAAGCAACTTATGAGACTGATTATTAAAAATAATAATAACAAGCTTAACCAGTTAAATGAAAGTTTATCAAATTTGGACAGCAATATAAGAGGTGATTTATTGTTTGAACAAAACAAATATAGGCTAGACAACATTTTAGCCGACATGAATAGGTACGTTAGTAAAGGCCTCGATTTCAAAAATAAAAAATTACAGAGAGATACACAAGACTATACTAACAATAGGGCATATAGTCATTTCAAGGAATTTAAAAGACAATGGAGGGAAACAAACCAGAATTATACAACTAATGCCAATAGTAGTAGAGACGAAGAAGCTAATGTGTATGGGGAGAGTAACAACCATGGGCATGGTAGTATGCACAGGAATGATCAGGGACAGCATGATTTTTTAGAAGAGCAGCCATTGAGGAGATCAGAACGCCTAAGGGGGCGCTATCAAGGGCAAAGATATTATCAGAACAACTACAGGAGCAGATGAATAACACTTATTTAGATCACTACAACCATTTAGATAGAACCATTGATGGTCATGTAGTAAATGTTAATATAGAAAATGTTGAATTTGTACATGCAAAAGTATTGAATAACGATTTTGAGACAACGAATCATGGTTCTGAAAAAGGTTTAGAAGTGAATAATGAAGTCTTAGAACTAAGTCAAATAAGAGATGAACCTGTGCTTTTAAAAATGCATTGTGACATTATTACTGAAGGTGGTTTTTCACTGTTTAACTACTCTGACAAAATTGTAAATTCAGATCATATATCCTTGTTTAAAAAGGGTTTTAAATTTGTTCCTTCTTTTAAGATGGATATAGGAAGAGTCCTAGTAAACTTGAGACTATATACAAGAAAGCTAAACCTGAAAGTGTTTTTTTGTAACAAGGATGAAACATGGAAAAACGAAGTTAATGCTTTCAGTATTAAGAAAGCAAGTACTTTCATACCCCCCAGCCATCCAGTTATTCACTTATTTGAGATGTTTTGTGATTCACAAATAAGGAAAGCATTAAAAAGAAAAGACATAAAGAATGAAAATTTAACTGCAGCTGAGAGGTTTTGTCTAAATGAATTGCATGCTAACAACAAATATAGAATCATGAAACCTGATAAGGGGGGAGGGGTAGTAATAATGAGCACAGTAGATTATAAAAATAAAATGTTGAGTATGCTCAATGACGAAACTACTTACACTAGATGTTCAAGATATGATATGGTCAAAGCTCAAACAAAAATTGACTGGCGGCTTTATGAAATGTTTAATAGATGGGTGCATCGATAAAGATGAACATGATTTTTTGGTAATTGAACATCCTATAACACCGAAGGTGTTTGGGATACCAAAAATCCACAAGGATGTAAGTAATCCCCCGTTTAGGCCAATAATAGCAGCAAAGCACTCTAAAACTGAGTCATTAGCACATTTTATTGACATTAGTTGTAAAGAAGTGACAAAAAACATCCCTCACATTTTAAAGGACTCATGGAATTGTTTGGAAAAACTACATGAAAATAGGGCTTTGATTTCTCCTGACACCTGCTTAGTTACTATTGATATTATAAATCTTTTTTCAGTCATACCACATGATATAGGACTTGAGTTATTCGAAAAGAGCCTACTAAGGTATGGCAATTTTCATACTGTTAAAAGAAAAACACTTATTGACTTTATGGAAATGATTCTCCTTAACAATTTTTTTCAACAGGATGGAGAATATTATAAGCAGGTTTCAGGAGTTGCAATGGGAGCAAGATGTGCACCAACATATGCTAACTTAGTTTTAGCAGAATGGGAACAACAATATGTTATTAATAGCACATTTTGGCCCAAAATAGGCCTTTATTTAAGATTTCTTGACGATATTTTATTAATTTGGAAAGGTGACACTGAAGAAATTAAGGATTTTATTAAATATCTGGAAAATACTACCTCTTTTCTAAAGTTTACATACAGTATTAATAAAGACAAAAGTGAATATTTAGACATTGAATTGTATAGAAAAAACGGAATATTAGAATCTAACATATTCCGAAAGAAAACTTTTTCAAATTCTTATCTACATTTTAATAGTTGTCACCCTTATTTCCAGAAAAGGAATCTAATCAAGGGACAAATGATTAGGTTGTCCCGAATTATAAGCGAGGACAACATTTTTTTCAGAGAGTTGGATTTTTTATGCCAAATGTTCAAAGATAGAAATTACCCAGATGACCTAGTCATATGTTTGAAGGATGAAATTCTTAAGAAAAGGGAAGAAAACTTCAAGCCTATATTAAAAATAGGCAAAGAAGGGATGAAAATAAGAAAAAGCACAAACAAAAACATGGCATGTTCTTTGACTCTGCCTTATAATGACAACACAAAATTAATAGTTGAGACAGTAAAGGAGGTTTGGGATAGTGTGTTTGCAAATACAAATGGAATAACTGGCCATTTAGGCACAATTCCTTCCATTGTATTTAGCAGAGGAAGAAACCTAAAAGAAATCTTTGAATCTAAAGAAGCCAACAAAAAATCGTGTATGAAAAAGTGTGGTTTTTGTAAAGCCTGTAGATTCATAAATGATGGTCCATATGTTGCAACAACTGCATATAAGAGGGTCATTAGATGTCCAGGTTTCGTTAACTGTAACACTAAACAAGTAATATATTTTGCATCTTGTTTATCATGTGAGGCATTCTATATAGGAAAGACAATAAGAAAATTAAGGGAGAGAATAAACGAACATAATAGGGACATTAGAAATAAAAAAACAACAAATGCCCTTTATACACACAGTATGGTATGCCCCAATTTAAAAAAATTTTTGTTCTTTGTCATAGATAGAGTGCCCGAAACCACAAACAACGAAGGGGACATCAACAATTTGCTAGAAATGAAGGAATGCCTTTGGCAGTTTAGGTTGGATGCGCATAAAAAAAACAGGCATTAATGACTTCATTTCGATAAGTAGTTTCTTGAAAATGAAATCAAATACCATTTAAAGCCTTCATAAAATTTTTAAAAAGTACATTTAAAAAGTATTTTTAAGTTAATAATATATATTTATACAGTTAATAAAATTTGTTGAATGTTAATGACTATGTATATTTATTAATATTCATATTTTGATATTCATTAATATTTAATTATTTATTTTATTGTATTAATATTCATTTTGGTTTTTAGGAATGGATTTTATGAATATTTATATTAAGCACTTTAATGAAGTTTTTTAACCTAGACCTGTGTATATAATACAAAATTGTTGTTGTCATTGTTAGAGATTTTCTTAGAGCATGTACATGTAAGCCTTTTAGATAGGATAGAAACAGCAGAAAACCACACATTTGTAATAACAATGTGTTCCTAAACATAATCATCAAAGCATTCTCTAAATGGCTTTTTTATAACGTTATGAGTTTAAGAATCATTCTATGTTTCATCCCTGAACACTTATTTTTAAGGTTTTGTTATTGGCATTGTCCCAAACAACAAGAAGTTTAAACAAAAAGATTTTATTTTATTTTATTTTACATCAAAGATTTTTTTGTTTGACTTCATGTAACCATGGTATCATATTAAATTAAATAATTAACATTAATTAATGACTACAAAGTATTTAAGGTGAGCTGCTTCATAACACAATTACTCTGATGAAACCCGGTATGGTACTGGGTGAAAGCGCTTAGTGTTTGATGTATCGGAATTGTATTTTATGGAATAAAATAGCATTTACTAAATCAGAAGAGTCGTGTGGTGAACTGCAGTGCTTCTTGTATCTGCATTATCAGTATTTTACTTGTTCGTTTTTTATGGGACACCAGAAACTAAGCCAGTTATTAAAGTTGGTCATCTTTTGTACGTATTGTGGCATCATCATTAGAGAAAATAAAATGCTGCTCAGTGCTAAGCTCATACCAGCCTGAGATAGTCCCACGATGTCGGTCTTGATATGGTCTAGGAAGGTATGTCTCAGGTCATTTTTTTCCCACATTGACTATGAATGAGTCATACTGGTACTTGTGGTCCAGTGAACTGAGCTCACGGGTGATGTGGCAGATCCTAGCCCCTGATAAGCAATTGACTGCAACTTTCTCCTTAGTCAGTATGTTGTGAGGGACATCACTGTGTCTCACAATGGAGTCTCCATTGACCATAATGTTGGATTGTGTGGTGACATGCCTTATAGGCTTAGAAGTAGAGGTTCCATTAGATATGATTGTATGTATTGATGTGGGTGGTGCTTTGAAAGTATGCATTTGGGGCTGTTCAGGGTATTTGTTAATGTGTACTTCATCTAGGAGATCTTTGGGGTTTAGGAAGGTTATATTTAAGTGCTTCAGCATATGTGAGTCAATATGTCTGCTTTGTGTTGTGTGTGATGGGTGCAACATGTGTAGTACTGACAGTGTTATTGACATTAGGAGTACTTTTATGTGAGAGGTTTGTCTCCAGTGGCATTATGTAAATACATATCTCACATATCAGTTTGTGTGAGAATTAACTGGTTGTCAGTAAACATGAGGCAATTTCTGCATTGCCTCAGGATGCCCATATCTACCAAGCTGGTAATGGTGATGTTGGGAAAGTTCATATCCATGGCAACAGACCCTTTTTATTGATTAGACAGTTGGAGTAAGAATATAAAGCAATTTCAGGAGTATCCGGTTTGCAGCTCTGTGGGCAGTGCTCACTGTCCTGTGTGCAACTAGGTATTGGTAAAATTTCAGTTGTGCTTTTACAGGAAAATGTCCCTCTTCCAAACACTTGACAGGAAACTAATACGTAGACCCTGAAAATTTAAGGATGAAGTATTTAGGCAGATATTCTGAAGCTAGAAAAAAATCTAGTAGTACTTGGTGAAAACAAAGAATTATCTTGTCAAGAATGATGAAAAGATGGGAGTCGCGTGAATGGCTACTGACTGGCTATTACTAGTGCTGGTCTCACCACAGCTTTACGCTTCTGGAATACAATGCTCCTTTGCTTCTCCTCTTACCAGAAGTAAAACATTAGCACCAATCCCAAGATGAGAAGGAGGCCACAACCTGTTTGGTGATCCACAGTCTTGTCCCAGATGATACAAGGGTCTGTAGGCTTGTTGTAGTCTTTTCCTGGTAGAGATGCCTTAAATAGCAACCAGACAATCAGGCACATCAAGTACAGACACTCACTGTCCAATTAGAAACAGTCATTAAACAATGCACTTTGCTCTTTATGTCAGCAGGAGAAGATAAGCACAAATTCCAAACTGTAACCTATGAAGCAGTTATTAGGCTTTCAGGTGATCAGCAGTCTTCAGGAAATGTCTGTGTGCTCCATCTCTCACCAGGAGAAAACAGAAGCAGTAATCCAAGATGACTACTGAGAGGCAGAATGTGGGATCTCCAGTAACTGGTGATCTTGCAATAGATGTTTAAAGGTAAGGTAAAAACTATGGGCTAATATCCTAAGCACTGCAGTGTGCGCTAATTTTAAAAGAGCAAGCTAGATTGAAAGAGGTGGGCACTTTTGTATTCTGGTTCTATGAATTCAGTATGATGGCCAATAAATATAAATAGTTGAAGGGGAGTGATTTCATAAAATAATAATTTTATGCTTCCAACAGCCAGTGAAAGGGGAGGGGGAAGGAGATATGTGGTCAAATTAACATAAGGGGCAAGCAACTAGAAAGACAGTTGTGTTTAAGAACACAACAGCAACAGAGTGGAGGGGTGGAAAAAAAAATTTAAAAGTTGTGTGCGAGACCACAAGAGACAAATCTGTGGTCTCTTTCCAAGTTTTAATATGCATTAAAAGGACAATACAAGTAAAACACAGAATAAGGAAAATGAGTCGCACTATACAAAATACAAGAAAGCAAAACCAAACTAATGCTTCCTTCACAGCAAGTTGTGGTAGGGGATGGGTGAACTTTTACTGCAAAGCTTTGAAAGGTTTTATTTTACCCCTTAAGTAGAAGGTTTAGTTCATAGCACCACCCCCAGAGTTCACAGATAATTAACTATCTGAAGTTATCAGTTTTCATTCTGCCCTCAACTGATAGGTTCGGATCTGAACCATCGGATCCAACTCAGCCATTACAAAAGCTCTTGTCAACTTAGAACTGTTGAGCTTTTCCCTTCCACAGAATGCACCAACCCCAATTACCTAAGATCTCATTTGCCGCTTCCAGTGAAAGAAGTGGTTGCTAGTCTCTCAAACTTGTATTTAGATAAGTGAATTTTTTCTTCATTTTACTGTTTTCTTGATCGTTTCGGTCCTTTTATCTTTCTACCTTTCTTGTACTAGAGTATGCTGCGAATACTATAGTTAGTATTTTCTTCTCCCTTCTCTTGTACACTCATTGTAGCTCTTCACTACCTTTGTAGGTAACTCTGTCTCTTTTTTCCTTTCATTTTAAAAAAAACTTTATAGTTAAAAAATTTATAGTCCTTTTTTGGATTTTTTGGAGATTGTCCCTGCCATTGTAATAGTTGCATTGTTATTGTCTATTTAAAACCCTTCATAATATCGTCTTAAAATGTCAGAAATAGGTAAATGCCCAGTTGGATTTCAAAAGTGTGAAAAATGTGGTCAGAAAATACCCTTCTCTGACACTTGTATGCTTTGCATGTACTGTCTTGGACCCTTTCATCTCTAGGAAAATAGTTAGATCATTCATGCATTCAACCCAAGGGCTTTGGTATAACGCAAAAAAATTAATATTGAAGGGTTTACTTACATCCTCCTTTAGTGAGGCTTTATCTGGAGCTCTTAAAGAAAAATCTAAGAAAAATGTTCCCACTTCTCCAAGCACTTCCATTGCTTCTTGGAGGTCCTTGGAGAAGTCTTTGAAAAGGTCTCCTTATGGATCCATTTGTTCCCTCGTATCCTAAGAAGAAAAGACTAAAATCTACGGATCTGACTTCATCCTCGGATTTGAGACATGTGAAGAAAAAAATCCTCTGATCAGACAGTCTCTTCAGATACAACAGACTTAAAAAATAAACTTACATCAGATCAGACCCCCTTGTATCTGACACACAGATTTGAGGATGTGGTCATTTTACCTATAACAAAATATCCTCCCTTATACAACCCAGTCCCCTCCAGAGTTCTTCCCCCTTCTTAGATAGGCCAAAGTCTCCATCAAGATTGTCCACTCACTATTTTAGAAGCCTTACAGAAGATGTTGTGGAGAGGTTAGTGAGGAAAATTATTTTGGTGCAGAGCCATTGTCCCCTTCAACTCCTGTCCCATTTGATCAGGAGGCCTGTTCTTGCAATACTCCACCTTTACTTATTCCTGTTCTGACTCCTTTCAAGGTCTCGTAGCCCTTGGATCCGAGTCATCTGTGCCTGTCTGCTTTGGATCCATGAACCTCTGATCTGAGGCTTGCTCTGAGCTCTTTAGTTCCATCAGATCTGGAGAGCTGTAGGAGTCTATTCTACCCTGCTTGGATCTGAGGTTATTCATTCAACTCCAAGGGTTTTGGAGCAGCCTCTACACCTCGGAGCCTTGGCAGTGGTTAGTTCAGTTCTGACTTTAACCTCAGGTGCACTGTCCTCTGGGTGGGAAGGGACTGTGGATCAGAGATTGGCTGCCTTGGATCTGGGGTCATATCCCTCAAAGGGGTGGTACACCTTTGCAGTCATGGAGAGAGCCTCGTCTGTCCCCCTGACTCACATGGTGCCTACCACCTTGGATCCTCTGTCTACATCTGTTCCATCTCTGTGTCTGGAGTTTGAACTATCTTCTCCAGAGGGACAGCCAGAACTGAAATCCCAGGCTTCCCAACAGGGTATCCCCCACTTCTTCTGACACCTCCCCAGAGTATTCCACTGAGGAGGTCCAAAGGAAGAAAACATACAAGAGGAAGCATTTAGATTCCCCCTGAATCTGTCATCAAAGATACAGATTTCAAATGATCCCCAGAGCCACCTCCTGATGATGTCATCATTCAGATATATCCTGGAGATCCTAAAACAGAGGTGGCTGGAGTCCAGCAACCCTTCATTGGAGGACTCTCTACTCCTGAAGGCATTTGGTACCAGCCCATCTACTTCCTGGCTAGCTCTGGCCACCGATGAGCTCATTAACTTCATCTCGCTGTGGGCATGGCAGGATCAAGACACCATTGATCCTGTCCCCACAAAGCCAGATAAAATAACAGCTCCAGGAGATGAGCAGGTTTGGTCCAAGGGTGTGCCTGTTGATGCCATGGTAGTTGCAGCAGCCACTAAGAAGGAATTGGCAGAGAAACGTTCTTCTGTTCATACCCCCAACAAGGAGTCTGGTGTGATGGATATATTCGGGAAGCATGTCTATGCTTCAGTGACCTTTGCATTAGATCATGAAATTACTTGGCACATTTCAGGAGACTACAGAGGGACCTGATTAAGGAACTTTCAAATACCCTATCAGGATCTGTTTTTGAAGAGGTGAAAACATTTGTCACCTCTGTCAGCTACCCTACAATCAAAATCCAACTCCTCCATGAGGCTCATGTTTAATGAAATGGAAGGGACCTATCAGCGGATTTAGGCATTGCTATCAGGAGACACACCTGGATGCACTTTTGTGATTTTGCAGAGCCCTTAAAGTCTTTGTTTGTCAGTGCTTCTTTGGACAGAACGTCTGCTTTTGGCCCCAAGGTTAAAGATACTTTGTCCAGGTGTGAGAAGAATGAAATGACTGTGTCTGCCATGGGCATACGTTTCCACCCCTCAAAGATCCCTTGCAAGGAATCATCGAGGCGGGGTTGACAGTTTGGTTCAAAAAATCCCAAGGATCTTTCCAGGACACATATGGAGAAGATTCCTACATAGGCAGAGAGGGGAACTCTAATGGTAGACACTGCCTCATGGCAGAGGTAGCTCACAGAACCAAAGTTTCAAAGATTCTTTCTTTGGTAAACCTTTTCAATAGTCCTGAAAGGAGGCCCAGTTGTCTCCCTCTGGAGGCAATCTGGGGTCGTTTGTCCCTGCATTGGAGAGCCTGGCTAGAAATAAAAGATACTTGGGTGCAGAGGATCATTTCCAGAGGTTATATACTACCATCTTCTCTTTATCCTCCCAATTCAAGAAAGTTCTCCGATGTTCCACCCAGTTAGAGGGAACAAGCAGCAATTCAAATTCAAAAGCTGATAGGAAGAAAGAGTCATCCAAAAGGTCCTCCCAGACCAGATAAAATCTGGAACTTACTCAAGGTTCATTTTAGTGCCAAAGAAAACAGGAGACCGGAGACCAATTGTGGATCTCAGCATCTTAAAGAAATCCATTGACCAAGTTCCAGATGGTCACAGTTCAGATGTGCTCAGTAGATCTTCAGGATGAGTACTGCTATATAAAGATGAACAGGTGATCCAGGAGATTCTTGTGCTTCTGGCTGGGAGCCAGTCAGTACCAGTTCAGAGTTCTGTCCTTTGGTCTCATCACAGCCCCAAGGTGTTTACCAAATGCATGGCAGTAGTAGCAGGTCACTTGAGATGGCAATGGATTCAGAGTGTTTCCATACTTAGATGACTGGCTCATCTCCACCCTGACCAGGCATCAACCCCTTGTGGCAAGAGAAAAAGTGATCCAGACATGTGCTCTACTAGGAATAACCATAAACTACAAAAAGTCTCATCTAGAACCAAGTCAGAGTCTAGAGTTCATAGGAGTGCTGCTCAATGCAAAAAATCAACTGTAGCCTCACTTCCCCTCTCCAGAGTTCAGACTTTAAGATAACAAGTAAAAAAGATAGTTTGCAGTACCAGAATCTCAGCCAGCTTGGTCCTTCAGACATTGAGATAATTGACAGCAGCAATAACATTACTACCTTTAGCCACATTTCACATGAGAGTTCTCCAATGGATGGTGTCCTCCCAATGGTCAGTACTTTAACTTCCTTTATCGGCTGTGATACAGATGGCAATACATGCAAGAGTGATCTTATTTGATGGATTCAGTCAGAAGAGGTTTTACAAGGCTTTTTGTTAGTTCCCCCTCAGCCGAATGCCCTTGTGACCACAGATGCTTCCCAGCTGGGCAGGGGGCATTACCTGCGAAAGACAGTCCAAGGCACATGATCCCCTGAAGAGGCCCTTTTGAACATCAGTGTCCTTGAGTTGAGAGCAGTGCTTCTTGTTTTGCAGACCGTCCAGATTGCTGTCCCTTCGGGAATGATTTTGATTCAAACAGACAACATGTCAGTGGTTTGGTACATCAAAAAACAAGGATGAACCAGATCTTACCCCTTGTGCCGAGAAGTGCTCAGGGTTTGGAAATGGGTGATTACATCCAACCACTTTCTTATAGCAACACATATTCCAGGGAAATCCAGTCTGTTAGTGGACAAACTGAGTAGGTGCATACTACTCCCTCATGAATGTTCCCTAAACAGGAATGTAGTGGAACTGATTTTCTGACAATGGGGCCCACCTTGCTGCAGTCTCTTTGCCTCTTCAGTAAACAAGAAATGCAGCAGATACTTTGCCTTAACCCACTCCCCCACAGGGTGAGTCACAGAGGGTGCTGATCTCCATGATTGACCCCCAGTCTCCTTTATGCTTATCCCCCAATTCCTGTGTTTTCAAAATTCCTACAGAGAACTGCCAGGTCGAAGAGCAAGGTCATCCTCATTGCCCCCTAATGGCACTGACAGATGTGGTTTCCCTTCCTATTGCCTCATTTAATTCATCAGCCTTGGATTCTGGACCCAGCTCCCAATCTGTTGTCTTACCCAACAGGCATGACACATCCAGACCTCCCCAATCTCAAGCTGACAACTTGGTTTCTCTATTTCCAGTAATAGCTGGACAACCTATGCTCTTGTCTCCTGTCCACCAGATTTTAATATCCTCCCTTAAACCATGTACAAGGAAACATTATACTAGTAAATGGAAAAGACTTGTACACTGGGCACTTCAAAATTATGTGGAACCTTCTGTGGAAGGTTGGGCACCGGGCTGGCAACTCGACACTGTAAAACTCTACTGCCAATCATGAGCGGACAGATGATCCGCTGTGGTGACCCCTAACTGGGAAAAGCCGAAAGAAGAAGAAGAAGCAGAAGAAGAGAGACTCAGCATTTTGTATTCTGTCTTTGACCTGACATCTAGAAGATCCATTTACTACATCTGCCTCTTATGTAAGTTAACTAAGGTATAGTAATTCTCTTAGATTTAGTCAGGAATATAGTGAAGCACAGTTTAGATGTTTTTCTTTATTTGAGATTGTCCTGCAATGTTATTATTGAATATATTTAAACTTTTCATTGTGGCCGATCTGTCCAGAGATATTTAAGTTTTCAGAGTATTTGCATATTTATTTGGTGACACTGTGTAGGCCACTCCTAGTAGCCTTGCTGTTGTTCAAACTACCATTTGTATTAATATTAATATTACACAGTAAGATTGGACACCCTTTATTAAGGGCCTTATAGTAGCTGATAAGAGTTGACTGGTGGCAGTGATAACTACCTTATAGCCTGGGCAAAAGGGGGCATAGCTATTAAACCAGGTGTGTGTGTGTGTGTGTGTGTGTGTGTGTGTGTGTGTGTGTGTGTGTGTGTGTGTGTGTGTGTGTGTGTGTGTGTGTGTAAATCAAACTTCTTATAGACCTTTTGCTGTGCAGACCACAATGTGGCAAACTCATTCAACCTGTACATGCATCTTAATGCAAACTTCCATACAAAACTGTTAAACACTTTAAAAGCCACAGTGTCACATTTTAAAAGCTACAGTGTCACATCAGATGTTCTTCGTGTTCCACTGTTGCAGTTATCACATTTGGGTTATCCTGCCAGTTGTAGCCCTCAGTTGGCCCGAATACCAGAGTCTTAGTATTTCTGCGTCAGTTGCTGTCGCTCCAGGACTGATGTCAGGTCGTCAGAGGTATAAAAACAGGCATCCGATGCCATTATACCAGTCTTTCTTGCCGAGGAGCCTGATGCAGAAGCAGTTCGCATGAGTGCCGGTCGGCCACTACCTGAGATTTGTTTCCAAATTGAAGTCTTCTAAAGCTAAGTATCCCATTGGGGATCCTTTTTTTTTTTTAATTTATTTTTTTGCTCTAACCGATGTCAGAAAAAGTTAACAATTGTCTCGCTTGTGGAAAGCAAATACCACACAGAAACTTCTATTCTTACTGCATCACCTGTTTAGGCCCAGACCACAATGTCCTCCACTGTTGCTTTTGTGCTTTGTTCAACACCAAAACTCTACATCACTGGGCCCTTATTGTAGCCAGATCTTTTCACTCTCAGTCATCAAATTCCAGTATGGCTTCGGTAAGCCTTCCAACTACCGATCTTCTGAAAAAACATAAGGATAAAGAGAGAGACAGACCGCACAGGTCCAAAACTGCCAACGACACTGCCATCAAGCTAGTCATCAGTTCCTTGGTCCTCAGTGAGGTACTTTCGCAACCCCTGACTACTGCTTCTGTT
Organism: Protopterus annectens; assembly: GCF_019279795.1. NCBI lineage: Eukaryota > Metazoa > Chordata > Ceratodontiformes > Protopteridae > Protopterus > Protopterus annectens. Next base: position 788,030,911 of record NC_056751.1, on the reverse strand, counting down.
GGATTCACAGGCCGTTACCAAGACCCTTTTGGAGTCCGGTATGCCGCAAGACTTTTCTTCGACTAAGGATCCTGTGGATGTCTCTACCTTGGATGGGTCCGGAGCCACTGAGCAGGCACCGGCTTCCAAGGAAGTACTTCACACTACCGGTAATCGACTCAGACCGACTTCTTTTGCATCTTCAGTTCTTTCAAAAACTACCAAGTTTTTAAGACCCAGAGTACAAAATGCACCCAAAAGAACGACGACTAAAGCCCAGCCACCGTCTTCCTTGCCTCAGTCCCAAATGCTTAAAATGGCAGAAGACCTTATAATGTTTATTAGGGGATGCCAAGCTACCCCTTCCAAAAGAAAGAAACTTGTCTCCAGTGGTTTTATCTGAACAGGAGTCCGAGGACTCTGATGCATCTGATTATGAAGATATGCAACCTCTCTCTGCTTATGAGGATTCTGATGCAGATTAATCCATCCCTTCAGCCTCTCCACCCGAGGAATTTTCCTTTGGGGAAACCCTACATACTTTAAAAGAGCATTTCCAATGGGAAAGTCAGCACTACCCTCAGTCAAAAAAGAGACTCAGGGAATTCTTAGATCTACCACATCACAGATCCCCTGGCTATTCCTCCTGCCCTGGATGTTGTGGATGATGTTTTTATGGAATCCAGTCTGAATCCTGACACCCTCTTTCCTGCTCCCAGGAAATCAGACAGGTATTACAGAGTCCCTGACTCTCACAAATTCCTTTTCAGAAATCCTTCTGCTGACCCTGGGGCCATCTTTCAAGGACCTAGAGGAGTCAAAGCAACTTCAGCTAAGAATCCCAGACCCTCGGTCAGGGATTCCCGAGCATTAGATAGATGGGGTAAAAAAAGTATATACCTCTGCTACACTTGCTATTAGAGCATTACATTGTCAGTTCCATATACGCAAACATCAGCAGCATACAATGGAACTCCTCAAACATAAAATATCTACTTTTCCAGCTTGTGCAGAAAATAGAGTTACAAGAGTTAATGCATTCTGCAAGTCAAGTTAATAAGCACACCTTACAATGTGGCTTTGGCACCATAGAAGCATTTTGCAGGGCAGCAGTCACCGATTCTGTCCTTAGAAGACATGCTTGGCTTAAAGAACAGACCTTGCCAGACCATGTCAAATCAAAATTATTGGCTGCACCTTTGAATAAAGACAACTTATTTGGCACCAAGGCAGAGGAGGTCGTAAAGAGGATGAAAGAAAAAGCTAAATCTATGCAAGCTGTTAAAGACTTCTTGCAGGTACAGCCTCCAAGGTTCAGTAAGAATTGCCCCTCCAGGCACTGGTCCTTTCCTGCCCCTCCAGGCCAGCTCAGCCCAGGCCCAGGGAAAGCAGACCCACCTGCCAACAGCCACAGGGAATGCAGAGATCTAAGCAATGGAGTTCCTCCTCTACAAAGACAAGGAGTGCAAGGCCACCCCCCCTATGGTATGTCCACACAATGACTTTATACTACCTCCCCCTCCCTCTGCCCACCTGCCCATGCCCCTAGGAGGAATACTCTCCTTCCACGCAAACAACTGGGCCACCATTACCAATGACCACTGGGTCTTCAACGTAGTGTCCCAGGGATACAGATTTTATTTCCACACACTGCCAGCCTCAAAAGGGTTCCCAGATCTTCCTCCAAACCAGTGGGCAGAGGCCAAAAAAAAACCAAGTCCTCTCCCTGCTCTCCATTAGGGCAATAGAGCATGTTCCTGCAGAACAGATAGGCCAAGGTTTCTGTTTCAGACTCTTCCTGGTGCCCAGGAAAGAGGGCACATGGCACCCCATCCTTGGTCTATCCATTCTGAACACCTGTCTGGTGATACCAAAATTCAAAATGCTTACCCTCCAGCAGCTTCTACCTGTGCTTTCCAGGGATGTTTGGTTAGCTACCCTAGATCTAAAAGAGGCCAACCTACACATCCCAATCAGGGAATCATGCAGGAAATATCTACGTTTCAGGACAGGATATATGCACTTTCAGTTCTCTGCGCTTCCCTTTGGCTTATGTACTGCTCCCAGAGTTTTCACAAAGTATCTGGCTCCCGCCATTGCTTTCTGCAGGCAAACAAAGCAAATAGAAACACCACCACGAATCCAAAAAATGACAAAATGTGGCTGATAATCCAAGAAATGCAGCTCCAATGTTAACAGATCAATAATTTAATAGCAAGATGCTTCACAAAACACGTAGAACACGAAAATTCACATATAAATCCACAGATGGTAAAGGCTGAGCGCTTTCATCTGCTACCACAGATTTCATCAGAACCTTGATTGAATCATAAAACATAGTTTATATAGTGGTTTGGGCGCCAAACATAATTGGATGTATTAAATAATTAAACTTAATTACTCAATATACTGAAAGAGAAATTCCTTTCTACTGAATGTTATACAATCCTATACTGTAATGAAACCAAATAGGGTGTGCATAAGGCTTCTTCATATATACATGCATTCTCTTTAAAAGTGCATAAGTGCTAAAAAATAGTCAACTGTTTCATACATTGAGATAGATGACATTATGGAACCATTAAAATACAAATAAAATACACATTATATTCATCTATAGTGCATAAAAGACAATATAAAATACAATATGACAATTCCAAATATTCACTGAATACTTCATAAACCAGGAGTATATACAATAATATATGATGTATATATGAATATATAATTGATATAAATATAAACATGAATATATATGAATCTGTATGAATATATATGTGTAAGCATACGTGACAATGTAAAAAATGTATAAATAAAAAGTAAAAGGATGATATCCTGTTGATACCAAGGGACCCTGTATTCAACAGTCCAAAATAAGGAAGGGTTTTATGCTAATGTGATCATTTAAACCAGGTTTTGTTGTTGCATCACATAGTATTTGCCATTTACTTTCTAACAGTGCTAAAAAGCATTTCCAATTACCTACTGTTGTAGTGTGTGCTAAAATGTCAATAATACTGAAAAGAAAGGAATGTTCACCACCTTTTTCTAGAATATGTCTACTCAGAGCATTATTTGAGTCTTGTTTTTTGATTTTGTAAGTATGCTCATATAATCTAGTCTTGAATTTCCTTTCCGTCTTTCCAATATAGAAAGCATCACATGCTACACAAGTGGCGATATATACTATTCTGGAGGTGTTGCAATTCCCCCCTCTACTGTGTATACAGTTGGCAGTGATGTTTTTTAGCTTAATGACATTAGTTTCGTTAATAAACTTACATTGCTTACAAAAACCACATTTCCTGGTATGTTTAGTTGCATTGACTTCCCTATTATAATCCTTTCTCCTTTCTAAAATCTTTTTAATATTTAAGGATGTTTTATAAACAAATTTAGGTGTTGATCCGACAATATTACTAATGTCTTCGGAAGTCTTAAAAATATTCCAGTGTTTAGTCAAAATCTCTTTCAAAATGTCGACATATGGCCCATACATGAGTACACACGTGCAACCTTCTGATTCTTTTTTCTTATCTTTCAGAAAGAAAGGTCTTCCTAATAACGGGGTATATTTTTTACCCCATTCCTTCATAACATTTCTCTGTATAGGTTTAATCAACTCATCAGGGTACCCCCTGTTTGTAAACATTGTATATATAAAATTTAACTCATTAACCATGGTTTCTCTGTTGGATGATTTGTTTATTCTTTGGAACGGACCTGTTCAATTGATACAGGAATTCATTGAGTATTTGAATAATACAACTGATTTTCTGAAATTTACACACAATGTGCAATTTGAAGGTATTGCCTACCTGGACACATATGTGTATAGTACGGAAACTGAATTTCAGTCTAAGATTTTCAGGAAAAATACTTTCTCAAATGATTATTTATTCTACGACAGTTGTCACCCACCCCATATTTTTAAAAATGTTTTTAAGGGCCAATGTATACGAGCAGCCCGAATGTCATCCAACAGAGAAACCATGGTTAATGAGTATCCTCATGTATCCTGTCTCTCAGAACGCGGTTCGTTTTGCCTACATAGTAGGCTGGGTATGAGGTACAGGATGCAAGGTATACCACATTCTTGGACATGCAGCTGCCCTTGGTCCGGATATAAAATATGCCTGGTCCATAAGGGTACAAAAATACTGGGTCAGACTGAATGTATGAACAAAAATTACATCTGTGGCAAGGGACCATATGGGGCCCCTCTTGGGGGGAGCTAATATGGTTTGTTCTTGGATAACAAAGTAATTGTTTCAAGTTCTTCTTGTTCCGGTAGACGAATCTAGGTCGATCACCGGTAAATCTCTGAACAATGGGATCTAATAAAAGGACATGCCAATGTTTTAAAAAGATGTCCTTAATTACTCCAATGTCCCTAGTGTAAAAAACTGGAAACACAACACCACTACTAGTGGAAGTATGGCCCTCTATCCGTTGTTCACTTCCACTATTTTGATGTGCCTCCAATGCCCCCTCAGAGAAGTATGGTTTCGCTCTATCTACCCTAATGGTAGAAATGCCTTCCATCCCCCTTGCTACATCTAACTCACTGTATCCACGTGCCATGAACTTGGTTGCATGTCCAAGAATGTGGTATACCTTGCATCCTGTACCTCATGCCCAGCCTACTATGTAGGCAAAACGAACCGCGTTCTGAGAGACAGGATACGTGAGCATGTATACCACACCAGGAATGGTAACCTTCATAATGCACTAGCCAAGCATACATGTGAAGTAGGTATACAACATCAATTCAAGTTTAGAATTTTAGAGCAGATTTCTACCACCCATAGGAGAGGGGATATAGAGAATTACACAGAGACTAGGGAAATCAATTGGATTATTAAGTTCAGGGCTGACCTACCACCAGGGTTGAATGGCAGAGTCCCTATACGCCCACTTTTGAAAGCTAGAAGACTAGGACATCAAAAATGTTGATTTGTCATCATTTATTAATTATTTATTCATTATTAACTATATAGTGTTATCATTGAATGAGAATTTTCTATAGATTTTGTATAGTAAAATAGTTGGCTATGATTTTCTTGAACTGTTTTAAATGATGTTGTAAATGAGTCCTGTCTTTTTAAATATTGTGTTTCACTTTACTAATTGTATTCTGTTTTGGCGCCTTTTTATATATTTAAATTGCTAGTTTCTTGTCTTTTATGTAATAAGGTCTGAAGAAGCATTTGCGAAAGCGCTTACCTCTTTGTTATAATAAACCTGAGTGTTTTATACCATCTGACTACTTCATCTTTGGAACATTTTACAGCGAATATTTGGATTGTTATATCGGATTTGTAATAGATATTGGGACTTTCTAGCACCCTTCATTGCTTTGCACAGCAGCCATTTATTTGTTATTTTTTGCGATTTTTGTTGTTAGCTGCTGAGCATTTACTCCGCAAGGCTTGTTTTATATTGGATATTGTATTTTATATTGTCTTTTATGCACTATAGATGAATATAATGTGTATTTTATTTGTATTTTAATGGTTCCATAATGTCATCTATCTCAATGTATGAAACAGTTGACTATTTTTTAGCACTTATGCACTTTTAAAGAGAATGCATGTATATATGAAGAAGCCTTATGCACACCCTATTTGGTTTCATTACAGTATAGGATTGTATAACATTCAGTAGAAAGGAATTTCTCTTTCAGTATATTGAGTAATTAAGTTTAATTATTTAATACATCCAATTATGTTTGGCGCCCAAACCACTATATAAACTATGTTTTATGATTCAATCAAGGTTCTGATGAAATCTGTGGTAGCAGATGAAAGCGCTCAACCTTTACCAACTGTGGATTTATATGTGAATTTTCGTGTTCTACGTGTTTTGTGCAGCATCTTGCTATTAAATTATTGATCTGTTAACATTGGAGCTGCATTTCTTGGATTATCAGCCACATTTTGTCATTTTCTGCAGGCAAAGATATATTCAAATTTACCCCTACTTAGGCGATTGCCCGATTCAAGGCAGACAGTCAGAAAAAGCTGCTCCAGCACCTGACCTTTGTAAAGGACCTACTGACCACCCTGGGGTATACTATCAATGAAAAGAAATCAAAACTAGCCCCCACAAAAAAATTGTATTCCTGGGTGCAAGCCTGGACACAGCATCCCAGATGGCATTCCTTACTCCAGAAAAACAAGCCTACCTAATGGACTACTTCTCTCAGCTAGCCACCAGAACCCAGTTATCTGCAAGGAAAATCCTGCAAGCTCTAGGGTTCATGGCATCTTGCATCCTACTCTTTCCATATGCCAGACTGCATATGAGGAAACTAAAATGGTACCTAAAAAGTCTTTGGTGTCAGCACTCTCAAGACCTGAAAACTCTTATACCGATGATACATTGTTTAAGGAAATATTTTCTTTGGTGGGCATCAGCATGCAACCTCAACAAGGGACTTCCCTTCTCACAACCCCACGCCGCTCAGGCTCTCACCACAGATGCATTAGACTATGTCTGGGTGGCTCACCTGGGTGCCAGGTGCATTCAGGGTCAATGGAGCTCAAGTCAAATACATCTGCACCTCAACCAAAAAGAGATGTTAGCTGTTCTGCATGCACTGACAACTTTCAGACCCCTACTCTCCCTGGGGCCTCAACTAATCAAAACAGACAACACTACAGTGATGTGGTATATCAACAGGCAGGGAGTGACACACACTTCTCTATGTAGGCTAGCTATGACCCTCTGGCACATGGCCTCAGCCATGCAAATACACCTGCTAGCACAATTCCTGCCAGGCAGCTTAAGCAGACCCACACAAGTGGCATCTAGACCACAGGACCTTCATCCTTGTAACCCAAAAATGGGGCACCTTGCAGGTCATCCTTTTTGCCTCCCATTCCAATCATCAGTTCAACAAATTCTGCACCAGGGATTCTCACAGCAAAGCCTGGAAAGTGGATGCTCTATCCTTCCAATGGGTAAACCTCTCGGTCTGTGCATTCTCCCCTCTACCCCTCATTTCAAGGGTCCTGCTCAAAATAAGGGAGGAAAAAACAAGAGCAATCCTGATTGCCCCAGACTAGCCATGCCAGCACTGGTACCCACTGCTCCGCAGCATGCCACCCCTCCCACCATGGCACCTACCTCAGGTCCCAACACTCCTGATCCAGAGGAATGGAGAATTCTTGCATCCCCATTTGCAGACCCTCAGCCTGGTAGCCTGGCTTATTCCCTGACCTCGCCTCAAGCTGCCAGCCTAAGCCAACAAGTTCTAGATGTTATACGTGAGGCCAGATGCCCCAGCTCTAGAAAATCCTATGCTGATAAGTGGAAAAGGTTTTCCACCTGGAAAGGGAGCCAGTACGGTACAGCTCTCCCTACATCTCATCCTGGATTACCTGACAGACCTCCTACACAGGGGTCTATCCTTGTCTTCTCTTAAAAATTCATGCCTCAGCCATCTCTGCTCATTTCAGCACAGAGCCTCCTCTTTTCTCACACCCTCTCGTCAAACAGTTCCTAAGAGGGGCTAAGAACTTAAGGCCACCCAGAAGAGCACCTACCCATGCATGAGACTTTAACTTTGTGTTGGAAAAGATCACCCTATTCACCTTTGAGCCTGCAGCATCAGCAGAGTTAAAATTTCTCTCTTGGAAGACTGCCTTACCTCTGGCCATCACTTCAACACGAAGAGTTTCAGAGCTACAAGCACTTATGGCTGTAAAGCCCTTCATCATTTTCCATGCTGACAAGGTCTTCCTCAGGAATAACCCAACCTTCATACCTAAAGTGGTGTCCAGTGTGGCTCTCAACCATTCCATTCAGTTACCCACCTTTTTTCCTAACCCACGAAACAAGGGGGAATGGATTCTGCACACTCTGGATGTGCACAGACAGCTCAGATTCTACCTGGACAGGAATAAATCTTTCAGAAAAACTGATCAATTGCTACTCAGCTTCACTGCAAAAGCAGAGGGCAAGGCCATATCCAAACAGTCAATCTCCAAATGGATAGCCCACTGCATCCATTTCTGCTACAAGTAGCATGGGAAACCACCCCCCTAAGGGGTCAGGACACACTCCACCAGAGCAACCTCCACCTCTACAGCCTTTCTCAGAGGGGTCCCCACTAGGGACATACTGGAGGCTGCAACATGGACATCTGTTCATATATTCACCAGACATTACTACCTACATGTCTTCTCCAAATCCAGGGCAGACTTTGCCACCGCAGGCTTGCAAGGCATCCTAGCCAGCCCCCAGTCTTCTTGACTGCCTCCACCCTTTCTTCAGCTTTGGGAATCAACCCAAATGTGATGACTGCAACAGTGAAACACGAAGAACATAGTACAGTTGTGTGTACACTTACCATAAATGTAGATGTTCGAGTGTATTCACTGTTGCAGTCCTGGTTACACTCCCTCCCTCCATCCCCCGTATCTCTCTCTCTCTCCCCCCTTGCAAGGAAATTTGGCATTTACTTTCTACTGGTGGTACTCTTCCACCATAAATTAGCTCCTACTGGGGGCTCCTGAGAGTTAAGGCAAGAAAAACTGATGTAATGGCATCGGCTGCCTGTTTTTATACCTCTGACGACCGGACGTCAGTCCTGGGGCGACAGCAGCTGACGCAGAACTACTAAGACTCTGATATTCAGGCCGACTGAGGGCTAGCCCTGGCAGGATTACCCAAATGTGATGACTGCAACAGTGAATACACTCTTAACATCTACATTTATGGTAAGTGTACACAACTGTACTTTTCTTTCCCTAAGATTCTAGACACTTGCCTAGTTTTATCTAGAGGGACTGGATTAGAAGAAGACATGGTCTTCTTATTAGCAAAAGTTTCTAGGGACATTGCAGAAAAAGGGGCTCAGAGGTCAGGCAAGGTTGAGCAATACCCTACATTTCTTAAAATAGTTTCTTAGTCAAATACTCAATAAAGAGAGAGGAAACTACAAGTTTTCTTGAAGACATCCTCTAATACTGGGATTAATGTAGGAAAGGTCTCAGTGTCTGGGGCCTCATCCTCCAAGAGATCATGAACCCTGATAATCTGTGGGGCAGCCAGGGATTCCTACCATGTGAATAGTTCTATAAATCTAGTCAACATTTGGGAAAAGAAAATATCTGTTTGGGTACCTGTACCTGTCATCAGTGGAACCAGACTGAGCCAACTCAGAGAGGTCAGAGTCTTCACACAAAGAATCACCATCAAATGGACAATCATTAGCAGGTTGATCAGTGGTAGAAGTGCCGACATTACTCCTAACCCATGTATCTACCCCTCTTTGAATCCATAGCTATCATATCAGGTGAAAAAAAGTTAGAGACTGCTGATGTCCTTCAAGGATGCATCTGCAGTCCTATCATATGGGTTGTCCTGCCTCAGGCAGCCCTTCGGTCGGCCGGATTCCAAAGTCTGGGTCTGGCCTCGGCTGATGTCACTCTTCACCCGACGTCATAGCTGCTGTGGTATAAAGGCATCAGCCGACGCCATTTTCCTCAGTCTTTCTTGCCGCGCGGTGCCCGAAGCAGAAGCTGTTCGCAAGTGCCGGTCGGTCAGATCCAGAGATTCCTACTACCGAAGACTTCTAAAAAGCTAAGTACCCCGTTGGGGACTCTTTCTTGCCTCAGCCGATGTCAGAAAAAGTAAATAATTGTTTATCTTGTGGGAAACAAATACCTCATAAGGATTTCCACTCTTACTGCCTTCCTTGCTTAGGCCCAGACCACGACGTATCAGCTTGTCTAGCCTGCGCTTCCTTCAACCCACAGACGCTTAGACATCGGTCGGAGTTTGCAGAGGAGGTTTTTGGTCCCGCTTTTGCATACAAAATGCCGTCGGAGACTCCGACTACACAATTAGCTAAAAAGCGCAAGGAAAAGGACCGACACTCGCGGTCCACAGTTTCAGCTGAAGCCTCGGTTAGGCCAACCGCGAGTGTCTCGGTTTCGGCTGAAACCGAGTCCTCGGTTCCTCCTTCGGCCGAAAGCATGCCTCCGTTAGCCGAGGCCTCACAGAGCATGGTTGAATCTGCTACTGAAATTACTGCTACAGTAGCAGGCACCCAGGATTTGTCAGACACTATTCCCTTAGACATATCTACCCCTGCACGTGGGGCTGCTAGACCCCCTGCCTCTATGTCTATCAAGGCCTTTTCCAGGGCTAAAGCAGCTAAATTTTCTAAGGCCTTACCTGCTAAATCTCCCTCACACAGGCCTACCTCTAGTTCCCAAATTCTCAGCCTGGCTGAGGATCTTATTTCCTTGATCAGGGGATCCCAACCTCACCCAGACAGGGCCTCTCAACCCCCTCCAGATAAGAGGCCTAGGACTGAACCCCCGGAACCTGTCTCTACAGACTATTCCTCTGATGACGCAGATATTTCAGACCATCCTGAAGGCCCATATTCTCCTTATGAGGATTCTGATGCAGAAGAATCCATTTCTTCTGCTTCTCCTCCTGAAGAATTTTCTTTTGGGGAAACACTACATGCAATGAGGGAACACTTCCAATGGCAGGGCCAGGATTTTTCAGACTCAAGGAAAAGGCTAAGGACTTTTTTACACCTACCACAACATAGGCCCTTAGCCATTCCTCCAGTACTAACAGTTGTTGATGATGCATATAATGATGCCTGTATTGCTCCTGATTCTCTTCCTCCGGCCCCTGCCAAGCCTGACAGATATTACAGGGTTCCGGACACACATTACCATTTGTATAAGGCTCCTGTTGCAGACCCTGAAACCATTTCACAGGGCCCTAAAGGTGTGGCAGCTGCCTCTGCCAAAAACCCTCTTCCCTCTGAAAGGGAATCTAGAGCATTAGAGAGATGGGGTAAAAAGGTTTATACTTCTGCTACTCTTTCGGCCAGGGCCTTAAACTGTCAATTTCACATGATACAGTACCAGGAATTTTTGTTAGACCAGCTAAATAAAAAACTGTCCTCTCCTGAACCTATAGACCGCAAGTCCCTTCAGGAATTGGTACATAACTCTCAGCAGGTCAGTAACCATTTCTTAAAATGTGGCTATGATGCACTGGAGGCTTCCTTTAGATCAGCTATGACTGGAACAGTGATTCGAAGGCATGCCTGGCTAAAAGAACAATCCTTACCAGACCATGTTAAGTCAAAACTCCTAGATGCTCCTATGGAGAAGCAAAGTTTGTTTGGCTCCCCTGCACAGGAGGTTCTAAAGAAAGTGGAAGAAAAAGCAAATCTGTCCAAACAGTCAAGGATTTCTTACAGGTCAAACCTCCGAGATTTAGCAGAAATTGGCCTTCGAAGAATTGGTCCTTTCCAGACTCCTCCAGAGCACAGAGAGGCAGAAATAGATGCCCAAGAGGCAGAGGTCAATCTAGGGGTGCCTACAGGGGACGTCAGTGGCAACCTGCCAACCAGAGAAGTGCTGCCACAGATTCAACTACAACCACTTCCACAGGTCAGACACAATGACTTGACTCTAGTTCCGCCTACCAGGGAACAACTGGAAGCACCCTTGGGTGGAAAGCTAGCCTTATTTTCCGACAATTGGCATTGCATTACAGGAGACAAATGGACTTTACAAACAATAGACAAGGGCTACAGGTTTTACTTCCACACTCTACCACAAAAGAGAGGAATGCCAAACCTACCACCAAGCCAAAAAACAGAGGCTCAAAGACAAATCAGCAACTTACTAAGGATGAGAGCTATAGAAAAGGTACCACCTATGGAACAAGGCCAAGGATTTTACTCCAGGCTTTTCCTTGTACCAAGAAAAGAAAATCAATGGAGACCTATTCTCGACTTGTCCGCACTGAACACATTCCTCATTGTTCCAAAATTCAAAATGCTGACCCTCCAGCAACTTCTTCCCATGCTGGGCAAGGAGTCTTGGCTGGTGACTCTAGATCTCAAGGAGGCATACCTGCACGTCCCTATACGACCAGATTGCAGAAGACACCTCAGATTTCTTGCAGGATCAGAGCATTATCAATTCTCAGCATTGCCCTTTGGCTTATCTACTGCCCAGAGTATTCACGAAATGCCTGGCATCAGTAATTGCTCATTGCAGGCTTCAGGGAATTCAAATTTACCCATACCTGGACGACTGCCTAATACAAGCGGACAACAAGGCAAAATTAACAAAAGATTTGGAAAATGTCATACAACTGTTGCAAGCCTTGGGATACACAGTCAACATGCAAAAGTCAAGACTAGTACCATCCCAAAGGATAACTTTTTTGGGTGCAGAACTGGATACATCATCTCAGATGACTTTTCTCACAGAAGAAAAACAAAAGCAACTACCAGTCTATTTCATGACATTAACAACACAAACTCAGCTTACTGCAAGGAAAGTCCTGCAAGCCCTGGGTTACATGGCATCCTGCATAATATTGATTCCACATGCCAGGCTGCATATGAGGAAGTTGCAATGGTACTTAAGGAATGTATGGTCTCAACACAAGCACAGTCTAGAAGCCCAGATTCCAATAATTCCATGCCTGAAACAAGAATTCCTGTGGTGGGATCAGGCATGTCAGTTGAACAGAGGATTGCCTTTCCACAATCCACATACAAGTCAGACCATCAACCACGGACGACTCAGACCTAGGCTGGGGAGCACACATAGGGGACAAGTGCATACAAGGCCTATGGACCCAAGACCAGCTGAATCTACACATAAATCTAAAGGAGATGCTGGCAGTGAAACATGCAATCCAGGCATTCAGACCACTCCTTCAACAAGGTCACCTGCTGATAAGGACGGACAATACCACAGTCATGTGGTACATCAACAAACAGGGATGTACACACTCATATCCTCTATGCCGAATGGCATTGGACATGTGGAATGTGGCCCTGAATCTCAACATTCAACTACAGGCCAGATTTGTACCAGGAAAAGAAAATTCACTAGCAGACACCTTAAGCAGAACTACCACGGATGCTCACGAATGGATGCTGCATCCAGATATCTTCAAAGCCATAACAAAGAAATGGGGACTGCCAGAGATAGACCTGTTCGCCTCCCCACTCAACCACCAATTGAAGAAATTCTGCACAAGAGCATACCACCCACTTGCCTGGAGGGTGGACTCCCTTTCCTTCAGCTGGAAAAACCTGACAGCATATGCATTCCCACCTCTTCCTCTGATGTACAAAGTCCTACTGAAGATCAAAGAGGATCAGACAAGGGTAATCCTGATAGCTCCAGACTGGCCGAGGCAACATTGGTACCTGCTACTGAGAAGCATGTCTCGGACACACGCATGGCCTCTACCTCTATCTCCCTTACTTCTAACACAGAACAACTACAAGATCCTATATCCAAACTTGAAAACACTGAAGCTAGCTGCTTGGAATATTGCATAAAACAAACTAAACCAGATTTATCTCAGAGGGTTAAGGACATTATCCTGGAGGCACGCAGACCCTCCACAAGGAAAACTTATTCAGCCAAATGGAAAATATACCTCATTTGGAGTGCAGCAAAGGGAAAAAATGTTTCATTGGCAAACATAGCACACATCCTGGAATACTTAGCAGAACTGTTCCACAATGGCCTGTCCTACTCCTCCATTAAGATTCATGCATCAGCAATTTCAGTAGAATACAACATGGATCCTCCTGTCTTCTCTCATCCTCTACTCAGGCAGTTCTTGAGAGGAATCAAAAATGTAAAGCCTCCAAGGAAACCACCTTTACCTACATGGGATCTCAACTTTGTCCTGGAAAAGTTAACACTTCCCCCTTTTGAACCAGCAGAAACAGCAGACTTACAGTTCTTATCTTGGAAAACTGCTTTCCTGCTAGCAATCACTTCAGCAAGAAGGGTATCTGAGTTACAGGCATTAATGGCAGTACAGCCCTTCCTTATCTTCCATCAGGATAGAGTGTCTCTGAGAACTAACCCTACTTTTATGCCAAAAGTGGTCTCCAGAGTATCATTGAACCAAGCGATTCATTTACCTACATTCTTCCCCAACCCACAGAACAGGGGGGAAAGACTTTTACATACCATGGATGTGCACAGACAATTACGCTACTATCTGGACAGAACTAAGACCAACAGAAAAACTGACCAGCTTCTGGTAGCATATGCAGCAGGAATACAAGGGAAAGCAATTTCAAAACAGACTATCTCAAAATGGATAGGAAATTGCATACGATTTTGCTACTCTTTTCATGGAAAGACAACTCCTGAAAATATCAGACCTCACTCCACAAGAGCTACAGCCACCACTACAGCTTTCCTACGAGGTGTGGCTACCAAAGACATTTTAGAAGCTGCTACTTGGAGCTCCGTGCATACATTTGCCAAGCATTATAATCTTCCTCTATACTCCAGATCCCGAGCAGGTTTTGCAACTGCTGTTTTGCAAGGGATCTTGACTACACCATCCTTATCTTAGTGCCTCCTCCCCCAGTTTAGCTATGGTATTCTACCCATATGTTAGGACTGCAGATGCATCCTTGAAGGACATAGTACAGTTTTGTACCTACCATAAATGTAGATGTCCGATAGGTATGCATCTGCAGTCAGGATTACCCACCCTCCTTCCCCTCTGTGGTATTCCTAGGGTACTTACCCCTCTTTTAGCTAGCTGGGGGAATTTATTATGGTGTATTTGTTTGTACATATGTAAATATATATATTTATATATTTTTTGATCTCTACTGTTTGGAATTATTTGCATTTATCCAAAATTTAGCCTTCCTAGAGGGCACCTGGCATCTGGGGCAAGAAACACTGAGGAAAATGGCGTCGGCTGATGCCTTTATACCACAGCAGCTATGACGTCGGGTGAAGAGCGACATCAGCCGAGGCCAGACCCAGACTTTGGAATCCGGCCGACCGAAGGGCTGCCTGAGGCAGGACAACCCATATGTTAGGACTGCAGATGCATACCTATCGGACATCTACATTTATGGAAGGTACAAAACTGTACTTTCCACCACTTGGAGGGTTTCTGATGTTTTGGGAAACACTACAAAAGTGGAAGAATCCCCTGGAGAGAAAGTATCAATACTGGCAACAGATTCTGCACCCCTGACATCCCTACACCTAAAGAGTTTGATTCTCCCATACCTGTAGCAGGCAATGGTACAGCCCTGGAGGACATGTCTGACCCTTCTGTCATTCACATTTGTAGAACTATGACCACCTCAGTGGTTCTATAGGTAACAGAGGGTAAGTGGTCCGATAGCCTGATCAAAGATAAAGTTTTTGCAGAGTTGCAAGCCACAGGCTGAGGCAATTGTTTTGTTTATTCTTTCATTTTTAGGTGCAGATGGAGATGATGGTGGTGATGGGGGGTGGGGTGGTCAAGTCAGGGGTCAAGAAATTAGTCATGTCAATACCAAATACTGGCTGCATGGTCAGCCCTGTAAGATGATTGACAAATCTCACTTTTCCCCTCTAAATAGCAATCTAAATACTACTACTGTAGGGATACTATTCTGAATACTGCACAGACCACAATACACAATCCTTGCACCAACTTAAAAAAAGCTAGTTTCAGTCCAAATGTATGCATACAGCCTAAAACAGTTTTAGACAAAAAAATTATAGACTGGTCAAAATTACTGTCAGAAATGTGTAACATACAAAATGGTGCCAAAAAGCATACTTTTACTGGAAAAGCTCACCTGGAATCGGCCACGTGTTACTTTGAGGGAAAGGTTAGTTATCTTTTCTATTCTTGTATTTTGTATTACTTTATTGCCGCCTTCTTTTTTGTGTGCTGTGATTTGTTTTCTCTGTACTCTATTTTATTTGTATTCTGCTTTTAATCGTATATGAAAACTTGAAAAGAGACCACATCTGTGTCTCTTGTGAGTCACACAGAAATTAGAACAGGTCAGTTAAGGAGTCACACAGACGTTAGAGCATGTCAATTAAAAAGAAGTTATATACTCACCATAATGTTCCATCTGTGTCATCCATTTTCATTCTTCCTCAACTGATGGGTTCGGATCTAAACTGTTGGATCAAACGCAGCCACTGCAAAAGCTCATGGCAACTTAGAACTCTTGAGCTTCTCCCTTACCCAAAATACACCAACCCCAATTACCTCAGATCTTGTTTGCTAGCTAAAGCATATAGAAATGATTCTTATACAACCAAGGCATAAAAAAAAAAAGAAATGGCAAAAGGTTAGACAAGGCTTTATCTGGATCTTTGTCATGCTTGGATTATGCGAATGGTTAGACAAGGGTTTATCTGGAGCTTTGTCATGCTTGGATAATGCCAAATTTTTTATATCTACTCAGTCTTCCAGAAAGTCAAAAGGAGGGGGGGTTGGTGGGTGGGGAGTTCAGTAAAAATTAAAATGGACAGTGCAAATGGAATGATGTCCTTCAAGAATGCAACTGCAGTCATAACATATGGGTTGTCCTGCCTCAGGCAGCCCTCGGTCGGCCGAATTCCAAAGTCTGGGTCCGGTGTCGGCTGGTGTCGCCTCCTCTCCGACGTCAGAACGGCTGGAGTATAAAGGCATCGGCCGACGCCATCTTCTTCAGTCTTTCTTGCCCGAAGCAGAAGCAGTTCGCAAGTGCCGGTCGGTCAGCTCCTGTGTTTTCAGTACCGAAGTCATCTAAAAGCTAAGTACCCCGTTGGGGAACATTTTTTCTTGCCTCAGCTGATGTCAGAACAAATTGAGAAAGTTAATAATTGTTTGTCTTGTGGTAAACAAATACCTCATAAGGACTTCCATTCTTTTTGCCTTCCTTGCCTGGGCCCAGACCACGACATCTCGGCCTGTGCTGCCTGTGCTTGCTTTAATAAGCGCACTCTCAGGCGCCGGGCAGAATTTGCCGAAGACTTTTTCGGTGATTCTTTTGCTTATATCATGCCGTCAGATCAACCGACAACTCAATCTTCCAAAAAACGTAAGGACCGGGACCGACATCCTCGGCCCGCGTCCTCCACCGATACTCTTCCTAAACCCTCCGCGAGTGCTTTGGTCCCTTCGGAAGTGATTATTCAACCGCTCCAGGCCGACGATACAGCGGTAACTCATCCTCCGGTCTCGGAGTCCACTCCAGTGCCGGTTGTTGACTTTCCTCCAGAAACCGAGGTTCTGGATCTACCCGACACCATTCCTGTGGACAAGGTTACACCAGCACATGGGGCAGCTAGGCCTCCTGTATCCATGTCCATCAAGGCCTTTGCACGTGCTAAGGCCGCCAGCCAGGCCAAGACCCATCCTAAACCTACTGCTCAGGCCCCCTCTTCTGATAAACAGATCATGTCTCTTGCTGCAGATCTAATTTCTCTTATTAGGGGGTCTCAGCTTCATCCAGACAGAGGTTCTCAGCCGCCTGCAGTGAAAAGGCCCAGAACTGAGCAGGCCGACAACCTCTCTTCAGATGAAGCCTCTGGGGATTCTGAGCATTCTGATACCCAAGAAGAATCCTTCCAGGCCTATGAGGACTCTGATGCTGAGGAATCAATTCCCTCTGCCTCTCCTCCAGAGGATTTTTCGTTCGGTGAAGTCCTACACTCCATGAGGGAGCATTTTAAATGGCAGGGCCAGGAATTCTCTGACTCCAGGAAAAGCCTACGTACCTTCCTCAAGCTTCCCCAGCACAGGCCTTTAGTTATCCCTCCAGTTATGGATGTCCTGGATGATGTTTTCTCCGACTCCAGTGCTAACCCTGATTCTCTCCCTCCTGCTCCTGTCAAGCCTGACAGATATTATAGGGTCCCTGACACACACAAGCATCTGTTTAAGGCCCATTCTGTGGATCTAGAAACAATTTCACAGGGCCCCAAGGGAGTGGCTACTTCCACTGCCAAGAATCCACTGCCAGCGGATAAGGAAGCTAGATCCCTGGAGAGATGGGGTAAAAAAGTTTATATCCAAAAAGAACTAAACGAGGCTCACCACAGCAATAAGAAGAAAACCAACGATACTTTATTAGAGACACAAACTGCAGTAAAAGAGTAAGCGCTTTCACGTTACAGGAACACTTCTTCAGACCATAGACATAAAAAAGTTTATACCTCCACCACCCTGGCTATGGGGTCACTTAACTGCCTTTTTCATATGTTTTAGTACCAGGATTTTTTACTGGATGACTTACAGAAAAAGCTAGCCTCCCTTGAGTCTACTGATTTTAAGGCATTGCAGGATCTAGTACATAACACTCAGCAGGTTAACAATAATTTTCTTCAGTGTGGTTATGATGCATTGGAGGCTTCATGTAGGGCAGCTATGACTGGGGCTGTTATACATAGACATGTTTGGTTAAAAGAACAGCCACTGCCAGACCATGTTAAAGTAAAGTTACTTGATGCACCTTTAGAAAAACAGAAGCTTTTTGGTGCTACTGCACAAGATATGTTGAAGTCCACTGAGGAAAAAGCTAAATCAGTACAGACAGTCAAAGATTTCCTCCAGATTCAGCCTCCCAGATTCAGCAGGAATTGGCCTTCAAAGAATTGGTCCTTTCCAGACACTGACAAGTTTCAAAGGGGAAAAAACAGACGTGGCCAAGGTAGAGGGCAATACCGAGGCTCCTACAGGGGCCACCAGTGGCAACCACCAAATCAAAGAAGTGGCACAGGCAGCCCAGCTGCACCACAAGTACAACCACAATGACTTGACTTTCATTCCACCTACAAAGGCTCAAAGAGAAGCACCCTTGGGCGGAAAATTATCTTTATTCTCAAAAAACTGGCATATCTTAACCAAGGACAACTGGATTCTGGATTTAATAGACAAAGGTTACAGATTCCACCTCCATACTTTACCAGTGAGACAAGGCATGCCAAACCTGCCACATCATCAAAGGGCAGAGGCACTCATTCAAGTTTCAAAGCTGTTAAACATCAATGCAATAGAAAAGGTTCCTACACAGGAACAAGGCCAGGGATTTTATTCAAGACTGTTCCTTGTTCCAAGAAAGGAAAACAAATGGAGGCCTATACTGGACTTGTCTACTCTAAATACTTATCTCATTGTGCCAAAATTCAAAATGCTGACGTTGCAGCAACTCCTTCCCATGCTGGGCAAGGGGTCTTGGCTGGTCACTCTGGGAGGCATACCTGCATGTCCCAATCAGACAAAACTGCAGAAGATACCTCAGATTTCTTGCAGGGACAGAGCATTATCAATTCTCAGCATTGCCGTTTGGCTTATCTACTGCACCCAGAGTGTTCACGAAATTCCTGGCATCAGTAGTGGCACACTGCAGACTCCAGGGGATTCAAATATACCCCTACCTGGACGACTGCCTCATACAAGCAGACAACAAACAAACCTTGATTGCAAACTTGGACTATGTCATTCAATTACTACAGGCCTTGGGATACACAGTCAACATTCAGAAATCAAGATTTCTGCCATCCCAACAAATTATTTTCCTAGGAGCCAAACTGGACACAAAAACACAAATGGCTTATCTCACAGAGGAAAAACAACAGCAGTTACCAGAGTACTTCAAAGGCCTAGCAAAGTTCTCCCAGCTGACTGCAAGGAAAATCCTGCAGGCCCTGGGGTTCATGGCATCTTGCATTCTTCTGATACCTTTGGCAAGACTTCATATGAGAAAGCTACAATGGTACTTAAAAAGCTTATGGTCCCAACACAGCCAAAGCCTAGAGGACGTAATCCCACTCATTCCATGTCTGCAAAGAGAATTTCTGTGGTGGGCTCAAGCAAGTCAGTTAAACAAAGGCATGTCTTTCAACAAGCCTCAAGCAGGTCAGATGATTACAACAGACACCTCAGACCATGGATGGGGGGCGCACATGGAAGGCAGATGCATTCAAGGTCAATGGACACCAAGGGAAAGGCATCTGCACATAAACCAAAAAGAGATGTTGGCAGTGATACATGCAATCGAGAATTTCGAAAAATCACTTCAACAAGGACATTTACTAATAATGACAGACAACACCACTGTGATGTGGTATATAAACAAGCAGGGAGGCACTCATTCTTATCCCCTCTGCAGACTAACAATGATTCTCTGGGAAAAATCCCTAAGTCTGAAGATACATTTGCAATCCCAGTTTGTGCCAGGCAAGGACAATGTTCTGGCGGACAAGCTGAGCAGGAATTTCTTGGATCCACACGAATGGATGCTGCATCCTCGCATTTTCTCACAAATAATAAGGACATGGGGAAGACCGGACATAGATCTCTTTGCTTCTCACATGGATCATCACCTGGAAAAGTTCTGTACAAGGACCCACCATCCTCTAGCCTGGAAAACGGATGCTCTCTCCTTCAGCTGGAATTCCCTAACAATTTATGCATTCCCTCCTCTACCACTGCTGACCAAGGTGATACTGAAGATCAAAGCAGAACAACCAACAGGCATTTTGATAGCTCCAGACTGGCCAAGGCAGCACTGGTACCCATTGCTGTTGAGGATAACTCGGACCAAGCTGTGGCCTCTGCCCCTATGGCCTCTGCTTCTAACACAGCACAATCACAGGACTGTTCATCAAAACCTGAAAACATTGCATCTGACAGCCTGGAGGTTACCATAACTCCTTCCGATATCTCTCTTTCCAAAAAAGTTAAAGAGATCTTACTAGAAGCACGCAGACTTTCCACCAGAAAAACCTATTCAGCCAAGTGGAAGAGATTCATCATCTGGAATGCTAACAGGGGTCAGGATACAACAGTATTGAGTATACCTCAGATATTGGAATACTTGGCAGAAATGTTTCATACTGGTCTCTCATATTCTTCCATAAAGATTCAAGCCTCAGCAATCTCAGCAAAATACAATTGTGATCCACCTGTGTTTTCACATCCTTTACTAAGACAGTTCCTAAAAGGGATAAAGAATATCAAACCCCCCAGGAAACCGCCAGTACCTGCATGGGACCTCAATTTCGTCTTGGAAAAATTAACTCTTCCTCCCTTTGAACCAGCAGCAACTTCAGAAATGCAATTTCTCTCATGGAAAATGGTTTTCCTATTGGCTATCACATCAGCAAGAAGAGTCTCGGGGATACAGGCACTCATGGCAGTACCTCCTTTTCTCATTTTTCATCAGGACAGAGTCTCTCTAAGAACCAATCCTTCATTCATGCCAAAAGTAATTTCCAGGGTGTCTCTAAATCAAGCCATTCACCTGCCTACTTTCTTCCCCAATCCTCAAAACAGGGGGGAAGCACTGCTGCATACTTTGGACATACACAGACAACTACGCAACTACTTGGACAGAACTAAGGCCACCAGAAAGTCTGACCAACTGTTTGTAGCCTATGCTGCTGGAGTACAAGGAAAATCAATCTCCAAACAAACAATTTCCAAATGGATTGGACACTGCATCAGATTCTGCTGTTCTTTTCATGGAAAAGGTGTGCCAGCCAATATTAGGCCACACTCCACCAGAGCTATAGCCACATCCACAGCTTTCCTAAGAGGAGTGGCTACAAAGGACATTCTAGAGGCTGCTACATGGAGTTCCGTGCATACATTTACCAAGCACTACAACCTGCCTTTATACTCCAGATCCCGAGCAGGCTTTGCTTCGGCAGTCCTGCAGGGCATTTTAGCTACACCAACACTTTCTTAGTTCCAACCACCCCCAGATTGGCTATGGTATTCAACCCATATGTTATGACTGCAGTTGCATTCTTGAAGGACATAGTACAGTTTTGTACCTACCATAAATGTAGATGTCCGATAGATATGCAACTGCAGTCGGATTTTCCCACCCTCCTACCCCTCTGCAACCTTCTTTATGGGTCCACTACCCCTATTCCTATTAGCTGGGGGTTCCTCCTATGGTGTATCTGTTTATTACTGTTGTGCTTGTCTAGAATTGTTTATCCATTCACCAAATTTAGCCTTCCTAGGAGGGCACCTGGCATCTGGGGCAAGAAACACTGAAGAAGATGGCGTCGGCCGATGCCTTTATACTCCAGCCATTCTGACGTCGGAGAGGAGGCGACACCAGCTGACGCCGGACCCAGATTTTGGAATTCGGCCGACCGAGGGCTGCCTGAGGCAGGACAACCCATATGTTATGACTGCAGTTGCATATCTATTGGACATCTACATTTATGGTAGGTACAAAACTGTACTTTGTGGTGTGTACGTAACGTTTATATTTGTTGTCAATTTTCATTCTGTCCTCAGTTGATGGGACAGAGTCCCCAGCTACCTAAATCCCAGGGTGGACTCAAGGCAGGATATGCCTAAGCATCACTGAGCCAAATGATGCTGTTCCTCTGAATACCAAATCCAGTTTGTAATGAGTGATGAAAGTATGAGGGGAGGCCCAAGTCGCTGCTGCACATATTTCATCCATGGAAGCACTTCATTGAAAAACTGAGAAAGTTGTTATGGACCTGGCTGAATGAGCATGAATTTGCTTTGATAAAGGGATATCCAATTTATTGGAAACAAAGAAAACATAGCCAGTAAGCCATCTGGTGTAATTCTGGATACTGGTTTATCCAGTTTCATATCACAAAGTAAACAAATAACTGGTCTGTAGTTCTGTGTCCTTTGTTCTGTGGAAACAGAAATGCAGTTGCCTAGGAACATCCAGTAAATGTAACAAATATTCACCCTTGTTTGAAAAATTTGGAAAGAAAACTGATAAATTGATGGACTCGTTAAAGTTAGCTTCTAAAACTATCTTGGGCAAAAAGGATGCATTAGTTTGTAATGTAACTCTACCTTTATGAAAAATAAGATACGGGGGTTTCACAGGTAAGGCTTACATTTCTGAAACACGTCTGGCTGATGTAATGAACACCAAAAACGTTTTCCATGAAAGAAATTTAATATCGCAGTTATGTGCTGGTTCTAATGCTGGGTGAATCAGGGCTTGCAGAACCAAAGTTAGACCCTGTGGAGGAGTAGGATCTTTAAACAGGGATGTGAAGTCCCACCACTGGGCCAGTAATTAAGCAGCCTCAATCTTCACCACTGGGACTAGTGGGGGACATACACTGGGAGGATAACAAGTACACATACAGTACATCCAGATGCAGTTCTCTGCATCAACTGCAATTTCACTTAAGAGCACACAGAGACCACAGTCAGTCTGGGGCTGTTTTTTCCCTCTTTTTCCAGATCCCCAATAAGACTCACCACTGACACAGCTATAAAGTTGAGATCCTAGCTGAGTGACCAAGCCAAGACCTACCATCACTCTCTCTGTCCAACCAATGCTTTGTGTCCCTGCCCAAGTAGTTGACACATATACTCTTTAAGGTTTGATTTACACACACACACACACACACACACACACACACACACACACACACACACACATGCCTGGAGGCTGACACAGATTTACTAGCTATGCCCCCTTCTGCCCAGACTAGAAGGTAGTTACTACTGCTACCAGTCAACTCCTTATCAGCTACTTTAAGTCCCTTAACAAAGGGTGTCCAATCTTATTGTGTAATATTAATATTAATACAAATGGTAATTTGACCAAGAGCAAGGCTGTTAGGAGTGGCCCACACAGTGTCACCAAATAAATATGCAAGTACTCTCAAGACTTAAATTTCTCTACACAGATCAGCCACAATGAAAGGTTTAAATATATTTAATAAAAATAAATAAAAAACAAGACAATACTAAATATATGTTTACAGTAACAGAGTTCAAAATCATAGGAAATATTTAAAACAACATTGCAGGACAGTCTCAACTAAATGAAGAAAAAACATCTAAACTATGTTTCACTGTATTCCTGTCTGAATCTAAGAGAATTACTATACCCTAAAAACTTACTGAGCAAGGCAGATGTGGTGAATGGTTCTTGTCAGGTCCAAGACCGAATACAAAATGCATTGTCTCTCTAAGAGATTTCTCAGATTAATATCTAAAGTATTACTGCTGGGATAACTTGCAGGATGACGTCATTTTTTGTCATCTGACTTCGAGTTCTCTTGTAAACCCCCATTGCTGAAGTTGTCAGTACTTATCTACCTGTAAAAATACATAGACCTCAGATCTTTGGCAGATACTGGAAGTCATAAAACAATTGCATTCCTTCCAATTTCAAGACTAGTAATTATTGCACCTTAAAAACTATAGAGAGAACTTCCTAGTACAGACATTGTGTCTCTTGTTGCACTGAAAACTGAAAGGTACCATATTTTATTGCCTAGCCATAAAGTAATTTAATTTCAGATATTTTTTCTGAAGTTAACCTCCTGTATTCCAGTTTCCACTG
The DNA here is from genome assembly GCF_019279795.1 of Protopterus annectens. NCBI lineage: Eukaryota > Metazoa > Chordata > Ceratodontiformes > Protopteridae > Protopterus > Protopterus annectens. The sequence goes on along the minus strand of NC_056751.1, from coordinate 788,006,781 downwards.
TTGAAATATATACATTTAAACAGTTACAATACTGCATATACATTTCTGTTCTATTCCAGTAGGGCACACTGTGATTAAATTTTTAGCACAAGCACTTTATACCTTTTTAACACACGTCTGTACAGAGCAGTTTGATGTACACATGACAAACAGTTCTAATACAGTTGTAACACAGCTATCTTATATAAATCATGTTAATATTCACAAATGACATGTCATTATTTACAAAATTCCAGGTGCTGTTCTGGCAGTATCCACCTTTGTTTATATATATATATATATATATATATATATATATATATATATATATGTGTGTATGTAATGTCTATTGTTCTTCGTGTTTCACTGTTGCTTACATTTGGGTAATCTGCTGGCAGGTTGCCCTTAGTCGGCCTGAATAACAAAGTCTTGGGTCCTGCGTCAGTTGTTGTCTTTTCTTCCATGACTTCAGGTCATCAGGGGTATAAAACATGCATCTGACGCCATTTTAATCAGTCTTTCTTGCTGTGCGGTGCCTGAAGCAGAAGCAGTTCACAAGTGTCGGTTGGCCGATTCCTGAAATTTTCATTTTCGAGTTTCAGAACCGAAGTCTTCAAACTGAAGCTAAGTACCCCGTTGGGGAAACTTTTTCTTGCTCCTTACCGATGTCAGTAAAAGTTAATAATTGCATTACTTGTGGGAAGCAACTACCTCATAAGGATTTTCATTTGTACTGTATTCCTTGCCTAGGCCCTGACCACAATGTACCTTGCTGTCGGTTTTGTGCTAAATTTAACCAACGCACACTTAAGCGTTAGTATATTTTTGCTTCTAAATGTTTTGGTTCAAGATTTAACTACCCTGAAATGTCGTCGGTTAGCAATCCAACTACCGGAGTTCACAAAAAACGCAAGGAAAATGACAGAGACAGACAGTCGAGGTCCAAAACCGACGATGAAGCTTCTCCTAAGTCGGTTTGCCGGTACACAGTGAGGTGCTTTCGCAGCCCCTGATACCCACTACGTTTGAGTCGCAGGCCTCTACCGAGAACCATTCAGAGTCCAGTATGCCACGAGATTCACAAAGTATTGAACCCGCGGATGTTTCTCCTTTGGATGGGTCCGGAGCCGCTGAGCAGGCACTGGCTTCTGAGGGTGTTTTCAGGCCTCAACATTTTTATATCAAACCGATGCCATCAGCAAAAACAAGGTCAAAAACAACTTCTATGTCTAAAAAACCAATGCATGAGCCACGTGCTCTGGCCCCTCTGCCTAAAAAAGAAATGATCAAAATGGCTGAGGATTTAATTACCTTGATCAGGGGTTCTCAAGCCCCTCCTGCTAAGAGACCTAGGCAAGGCACTGATTATGAATCTTCAGATCAGGTTTCCATTTCTTCTGATTCCTCTTCTGATCAGAAATTTTGTATTCCACCTTATGAGGATTCTGATGCAGAGGAATCAATCCCATTTCCTCCTGAGGATTACTCTTTTGGAGAGACTTAGAATACTTTAAGGGAACATTATCACTGGGAGAGTCAGGACTTATCAGAATAAAAAAAAAATTAGTCTTAGGGATTTCCTTCTTCTTCCTCCTCAACATAGACCTTTGGCAATACCTCCTGTATTAGACATTGTGGATGATGTGTTCTCGGAATCAAGCATGGCTCCTGATTCCTTGCCTCCGGCTCCTAGTAAGCCAGACAGATATTACAGGGTTCCTGACTCCCACAAATTTCTTTTCAAAAATCCTGCTGCTGATCCTGAGACTATTTCTCAGGGTCCCAAGAGTGTTAAAGGCTTCTACAGCCAAAAATCCTACCCCTTCTGATAGAGATTCCAGGGCGCTGGATAGATGGGGTAAGAAGGTTTATACGTCTGCAACCTTGGCAATCAGGGCTTTAAACTGCCTGTTTCATATGCTTAAATATCAACAGCATGTTATGGGCTTACTGAAACAGATGATTATGTTGATTTCTGATTGTGTGGAAAATAAAGAGTTACAGGATTTATTGCATGCAGCAAAACAGGTTGGAAAGCATACTTTGCAATGTTGTTTTGATTCCTTGGAGGCCTCTTGTAGAGCCGCCATTACTGGATCTGTGATGAGAAGGCATGCCTGGCTCAAGGAGCAAAATATGCCTGATCATGTTAAAGCTAAATTGTTGGATGCCCCTTTGCAGCATGATACTCTGTTTGGTAATAAGCAGAAGAGGTTTTAAAGAAAATGGAAGACAAAGCTAAATCTATGCAAACGGTAAAAGATTTTTTGCAAGTGCAGCCACCAAGGTTCAATAGGCACTGGCCTACTAAAAATTGGTCCTTTCCTGTGTCCAACAGAGCCACTCAGGGCAAACTCAGGTGCTCAAAAGGCTCCAGATATCAATCACAGGGATCATACAGGTCAAAGCAATGGGGTGCCTCCACCTCCAAATCTGGAGGTAACAAAGCACAACCCTACAGTAAGCAGTCTCAATGACTTTCCTCTACCATCTCCAAGCACTTATCTTTTGGCAGCCCCCTTGGGAAAACTAGCACTTCATGCTCAAAATTGGCAGTTTATTACTCAGGACAAGTGGGTATTAAGCATAGTATCCCATGGGTACAGATTTAATTTCCATTCTTTACCAATTCCAAACGGATGGCTGGATCTGCCACAAAACCAGTGGGCAGAGGCCCAGAAACAAGTCGAGTCCCTCATGGATATGGGGGCTATTCAACAGGTACCAGAAGAGGAAAAAGGGCAAGGATTTTATTCAAGACTTTTCCTGGTACCCAGAAAAGACAATTCATGGTGTCCAATACTGGACTTATCGATACTGAACACGTTCCTGGACATTCCAAAATTCAAAATGCTGACTTTACAACAGCTACTGCCTATGCTAGGCAAGAATGCTTGGTTAGTAACTCTAGACTTAAAAGAGGCATACCTGCATATCTCAATAAGGGAATCTTGCAGAAGATACCTCCGCTTCAAAGCAGGTTTTTTGCAATACCAATTCTCTGCACTGCTCTTTGGCTTATCTACTGCGTCCAGGGTCTTTACAAAATACCTGGCACCAGTAATTGTATTCTGCAGACAAAGAAGCATGCAAATTTATCCTTATCTGGACGATTGTCTCATTCAGGCAGAGGACAAGGACACTCTTCTTCAACATCTGGCATTTGTAAAAAGGCTTTTAGCATGCCTAGGGTACACCATAAATGAAAAGAAACCCAACTGGTACCCTCTCAAATAATAACATTCCTGGGTGCAAGCCTTTATACAACTGCCCAGATGGCTTACCTCATGCCAGAAAAACAACTGCAATTGACAACATACTTCAAACTGCAACAAAAACCCAGTTATCTGCAAGACAAATTCTGCAGGCTTTGGGGTTCATGGGATCCTGCATTCTACTAATTCCATATGCGAGACTGCATATGAGGAAACTTCAATGGTACCTAAAAAGTTTATGGAGTCACCATTGTCACAGCCTGGAAACAATGATCCCTCTCATTTCCTGCCTACAACAGGAGTTTCTATGGTGGGCAAAGACATGTCACCAAAACAAGGGACTGTCATTCACTCTACCCCCTGCCACCTAAACCCTAACTAGAGATGCATCAGACTATGCTTGGTGGGCCCACCTGGCAGGGAGATGCATTCAGGGCAAATGGAGCCCAAACCAAATGCATCTGCATATCAACCAGAAAGAGATGCTAGCTGTTCAAAATGCTCTGACAGCCTTCAAGGACTTACTTTATTCAGGACAACTACTGATAAAGACGGACAACACCACAGTTATGTGGTACATAAACAAGCAGGCAGTGGAGCCTTTCATTATATTTTACCCGAACAGGGTGGCCCTCAGGACCAATCCTTCCTTTATGCCTAAGGTGGTATCCAGTGTGGCTCTTAACCAAACCATTCACCTGCACTCTTTTTCCCAAATCTGCATAACAAGGGGGAGCGGATTCTGCATTCATTGGATGTACACAGACAACTAAGATTATACTTAAACAGGACAAAATCTCTAAGAAAGTCTGATCAACTACTGGTAGCATTTGCTGCAGGATCAGAGGGGAAGGCTATATCAAAGCAGACTATTTCTAAATGGATAAGCCACTGCATTCGTTTCTGCTATTTGCACCATGGTAAACCGGTGCCCAAGAGAATCAGGCCCCATTCCACCAGGGCTGCCTCTACTTCAGCAGCTTTTCTCAGAGGGGTCCCAACCAAAGACATTCTAGAAGCTGCTACTTGGAGCTCTGTTCATACATTCACAAAGCATTACCATTTACCTCTCTTATCTAAATCCAGGGCAGGCTTTACCACTGCAGTCTTGCAGGGCCTTATAGCTGCTCCTAATGTTGTTTAGTTCCATTTTCCCATTCATAGCTTTGGGATTCTACCCAAGTGTAATGACTGCAACAGTAAAACATGAAGAACATAGTACAGTTGTGTACACTCACCATAAGTGTAGATGTTCGAGTGTATTCACTGTTGCAGTCCGGGTTACCCAACCGCCATCCCCCATTCTATAACTTTTCTTTCCTTCACTATACTCAAAAGCCTTTGTGGTGTATTTGCTTTCAGTTGAAGGTAAATTTTATGTTTCTAAGGTGCATTTATATATTTACTTTTTATTTATACATATATTTGCTCCCCTTTTGGGGGGCACCTGACATCTGGGGCAAGAAAAACTGATGAAAATGGCATCAGCTGCATGTTTTATACCCCTGATGACCTGACGTCATGGAAGAGGAGACAGCAGCTGACACAGGACCCAAGACTTTGTTATTCAGGCCGACTGAGGGCAACCTGCCAGCAGATTACCCAAATGTAATGACTGCAACAGTGAATACACTCGAACATCTACATTTATGGTAAGTGTACACAGCTGTACTTTTCAAAAACATCGAAAGCCCAGAATATCATAAATCAAATTGTCATGATGAAAGCATTGAAACCTCGCTTCATCGAATGATCAGATTGGGAAATCCATTCCCATGGCAAGTAACCTGTTGGCCATCAAGGTGGTCTTTGCCCTTTTCCAAATTGTAGTGCGATCTTGGAGTTGGTATATTTAGTTGGGGTGTGTGGGGGTGCAGATCTTACCTGGGTGGGTTGGGGAGGTATGGCTTTGTTTTTGTTAGCTGTGATATGAGTGGTTACTTACCCTGGGAATGAATTTGCTAATCCGGTCATTCACTGAATTGAGGTTTTAGTGCTTTCATCTCTACAATTTGGTCTTTGGTATTGTGGGCTTTTGATGTTTTGAAGTAGACCCATACACACACACACACACACACACACACACACACACACACACACACACACACACACACACACACACACATACATATATTGCTTATATTTGTACTTTAGTACATTTAGTGCCAACGCTGTATTTTTATCATTTATCCAAAACAAAATGTTATGCATATTTATTCAACGAAGCAACATAAACAATTGTTTTTTTTTTAATCCTAAACCTTTATTTTCCTTGTATAATACTCCTTTTTTCACTGGATTCAATCTTGAACCCTGTGTGAAAGAAAAAAAAATACTCAAAGTATTTCTTTTCCATATAGACACTAGCTAAATATAGAATCTTTCCCAGTATAAATAAATCTATCAAATAAACCTTTTTATTAAACAATAGCTTGTATATTTTCCAAAAACAACAAAGATTTTATTTAATCTAGTATCCTATTCCGTTGTTCTTCACTTACATTTTTACCCCAGTTCTTATTCCTAACACAGGGGTTTCTTTCACTAAGAAAGATTTTCCTTTTGTTTTTATTATATTACCCAGTCCTTTACATTTTTCTTTAAAGTCATGCCTATCATATTTAAAAATTGATGTGTATAACATAACTTTTTTTGTCCAGATTTTATTTCTAGTAATCAATGTGATATCATCTGTATAAGTAAACATGACTAGAATTCTTATTCCTTCAAGTAATATACATAGCACCTCTTTCAAATTCACATCTCTGACTACTACTTTCATATCTAATGCAAATAATATACTACTCATAGGATATTCCTGACATTTACATTTCTGTATATCTATTGTTTTGCTTAACAATCCATTCACTGAAGTTCTCACTTTGTGTATTATATGCAGAACAACATATATTCTTAATTTTTGTACTAGTGTTATACTCTTCCACAACTCTCTACAAAAATTCAGGTTGTACTGTATCAAAAGCTTTATTTAAATCTCTGATCACGATCTTGGTTTAATCAGTCCTGTTTATAATATCCACAATTTCCCTTACTATGAATAATAATTCCTGACATCCTTTTCCTTTTAAACTATATATACTGTCTTCCATAATTCTTTTTCATTTTATTTTTCATTCTCTTCTGAATTATTTTCATAAAAAATCTTATCTGTATTGTTCAGTACTATAGGTATCCAGTTTTCAATTGTATTTTTATCTTCCCTTTTCCATACAAATATAAATATACCACTGCATAAATCTTTGTATGTAACACCTTATTTAACCTTTCATTCATATATTTTGAGAAGTATTTTTTCTACTAGTCCATAAAATTCTTATAATGGCGCAATGGTGCAGCAGTAACATTGTCGCCTCACAGCAAGAGGTTTCCAGGCTCAATTCTCGGCTGGAGTGCCTTCTGTGCATAGTCTGCATGTCCTCCCTGTGATCATGTAGGTTTCCTCCAGGTGCTCCGGTTTCCTCCTATATTACAAAGACATGCATCTGGAGCATTTCTCCACGGGCCTCCTCTGAAAGTTGTCTTTGTTCCAAGTCGGACTTTCTCAGTTAACAAATGTTAAATAAATAAATGAAATGAAATTGGTATTCCGTTCCATCTGATCCTGAAACTGACTATAAATTAAATTTTCTAAGTACCTTATCTAATTCACATAAAGAAATCTAATTTTCCAATTCCCTTATTTTCTTTTTCTGTCCATTTTTAATATGCCATTCTTTTTTGTATTTTTTATCTTAAAACATTTTCTTTGCATAATTTTTTTTATGATATTCATAATTTGTACCAGATGTCATTTTTCATTTCTGTCATTGTACTAATATTCTTTTTAACTATGCACATCAAATAAATCAGTACCTCTTTTCTTTCACCTTGTAAATAATATATTTGCTTAAATAATAATTCTTTAACTTTCTCATGATTCTTTTCATTAATTCTCCATTCTGTCATGTAGTATTCTCTATTGTTCCTTCACAAATCCTTTTATGCATCCATACACATTGTTTTAATTTATTATGTCTGCTTTTCTTGGATCTGACTGCCATTCTAAAAAAAAAATGTAGATATTTCTTTCCTTTTAAAGCTAGCCACCACTTCAGTTCTAAACTGAATCAAAATTCTTTTTTTGTTTGCCTGCATTTAGCTCCTTCCTGATCTCATCAGCAGATGTTTCTTCTGCTCCAACATTGCCTGAAAACATTTCTGGTAGTGATTCTTCATTTTCAACACATTTAACTTCCAAATTGCCTTGGCTCTCAGCACCTGTTTTCGCCCTGTTCCTCCTTGTTGCCTTTGTACCTGCACAGGAAACGGGAAGTCAGAATGTGTAACACCTAATCTCTCCCCTACTGCAAAGAGTAAGTTTTTTTATTGATATATACATTATATATTATTTATATGTTTACTTTATTTACGTCTACAAATCTCCATTCATTTTAAACTTCAATTTAAGCATTCCCCCACTCTTCTATCCACAGCCAAAACATTTTCTCCAGAAACATTGTCGAAGTCCATTTTCCATTGTATTTGATTTCATTTAGTCTCTCGTTACATATAATCCATGAAACAAAGTATAACTCTGCCCATTTTCTTCACTTCTTCCTGGTTTTGTATACCGTAATAATCAAATTCTATTATGTCCATATTTATTTCCTCAAATTTTAACAAACGTTTCACCCTATTATGTTTGCATATTTCTTTCCACAAATTATTAACTCTTTCACATTTCAAAAGCACATGCTCGGTAGTCTTAAACTCTTCACATTTATTACATATTCTATCTTGCTTTTTGTTTGTATGGCATGTTTGCCTTAACAAGAAATTTTCTAGTAGACAATCTCCAAAAAAGTCATTACATTCTTTAATCTTTTTATAGTTATATCTCATCATTATGTTTTATTTCTTACCTAGTTCTAAATCTTGCCATGGATCACTGCAATACAATGCTTTAATAATATTTTAGTACCATTCCTTTCTATTTTTTTAACATATATTCTTTGTTTATTTTCCATAACTCAAGTTTGTTTTGTTGCTCTTTCTTTTCTTCATTCACAATGCTTTTACTTCATTTTTTTTACTTCCATTCCTTCCCACAATTCTTTGTATTTATAGCACAGTATCATTTCTGTCAAGTTTTATTTTCCTTCATAATTCCTTTTAATACCTTACATAAAATTAAAGATACTGCATATACTATTAGGTTTATTAAACCCAAGCCTCCTTGCCCTTCTTTATATAATCCCTCTCTTGACTGGATTCAGTCTAGATCCCCATATAAAAGAAAAGATAATCAGTATTAGTTTCTTTTCATACTTAATAGGAATCATATAGATGTTAACAACGTAAGGTTCAAGTGTGCTTTTTTCTATTTGAAAATCTATATGATTTCCCAAAATTTGTCATATCCTGTACTTCGAGTACTTTATTCCATTGTTGTCTGTATTCATTCCTTCCAAATATTATTCCTAATATATCTATATATTTTTCATTGAACTCAATACCCCCATCATATCTTCAAACCAAATCCTTTACTTGTCTCTTTATTTATACTTAATTTTCATTTAGTTCTTCCATCCATAAATTAGTTCAGTATCATCCGTATAATTATATATTATTGGCAGTTGTACTTCCTTCATCGTTTTGTATCCGCTGCTACTTGACATTTTATTAATTTCCTTCACTATTACATTCATGACTAATGAGAAAATTGCAGTACTAGTTGTGCAGCCCTTCTTTATTCCATTAGCAATTTTTATTTCTTCCCCAATCCAGACATTTACATTTAGTGTCACATACTTCCTTTCATAAACAGATATTGCGTTATATGCCTGCAAACTTCCTTATAATGATTTATATTGAATATTATCATAAGCTTTACTTGTATCCTCTATCATCGGTCTATATCATATTATCGAAATTCCAAAACATTGAATATCATAAGCTCGACCTTGGAATCTCTAAATATGATATCATCGAAATCTCAGAACAGCAATTTTTTTCCCTGGGAAAAAAATTGCTGTTCCGAGAAACACACACACAACACAAGCACACCAAAAAAACAGCAATCCACACACATACACTTAAAATCCTACATCTAACCCTACACTAAACTGTACATAGACTACTATCTATCCACTTACCTTAACCCTAACCTTAAGGTCCATCACTATCGCACACTCATCTGACCCGTGCCCTAACCCTAACTCACCTACCCCGCCCAAACCCTAAAGTCTGTCACTATCGCGCATTCACCTCACCCGCGCCCTAACCCTAACTCACCTAACCCAAGCCCTAAACCTAACATCCACACAATTGCACACTTACCTAAACCCGACCCGTAACTTTCCACCACAGTGCTGAAAATAGCAAAACCACAGAAATGGCCAACCAAATTCTTTCCCTAGGAAAAAATTTGGTATTCTGCAGCTTCACTATTTTCAGCATTCGCTGTTTTGTGGTCTATATTAGAACATTCAATGATTTAAAACTTTGATGGTTTAATATAGACCCCCCCCGTATCATAACCTTTGCTTCTCCATTTTTATTTATATCATTTCATCGGTTATTTCTCTTACTATCCATAATAACTCTTGACTTCCTTTTCTTCCAAATACATTTTGGTCACGTATTCTATCCATTTTTTGTAACCTTTTTGTTGTTGCTCTCATAAGAAATTTGTAATCCGTATTATTCAATGTTATAGGTCTCCAATTTTTTATCTCCTCTTTATTTCCTTTTTTAAATATAAATTTTATAACTCCTGCACATATCTCTTTCTCATTAATTCCAGTTTCTAAACATTCTTTCATAACTTCTATAAAAATTATTTTTTGCCATTCCTTCATTTCTGTATGCATACCATATTCAATTCCAACCAGTCCTGTTGCCGAATTCATGTTAATATCTTTTAGAATTTCATTCGGTTCATTCACAGTTATTTTTGTTCTAAGTACTCATTATCTTTAATTTTCCAGCTTTATAAATGTGTTCTTTGTTTTCTTCTGTTTTAACGAGTGATTCCAATACGTATTCTTTAATTATTTTGTATATTCCTTCTTGATGTCTTATTTACTTACCTTTCTTATTCTTTACTTCTCTTATTGTTTTTCCTTCTTTTATTTTACTCAAATATGGTGCTACCTCTTCTTTCCTTGTAAGTAATGTTTTTTTATTTAACAAGTTAATTTTAATTTGATTTATCTTTTATATTTGTCTTTCTTTTTCATAAAAGGAATTTTTCTTCTCTAAGAAGTCTGAATGTTTCTTGACTTAATTTCTTCCTTATACATTCTAAAAACATTTTTTATATTTCTTTTTATCCCAAACAACAAACTAAAACAATGAGTGAGGAGGTCACTGAAAAAATCAATCAGTAAAAACAAAATGAAAACTCCAGCAAAGCTAGAATTTCCACTGAGTGACCTCCCAAAACCTCTTGTATCAGAGGTACATGGGATGTATAGTTTCATAATTTCATAGTTTAGTACTAGGCTATCTGCCCTGGGGCATTTGTAAGCCTAGCCATAGTGATGTGGCTTTCGCCACCCCATAAAATGGTACAAAATGCACAGAATAGATTTAGAATACTGTGCCTCTGTCTAGTAGTGACACAGTGAAGGTCCCCTTATATAATAGAATTAGTTTACAATGCCTCTGTCTAGTAGTGACACAGATGTGACGCCTGGGGAAAACATACGATCTCCCATCCACTCATCAAGATTTCTCTTGAAGAGAGTCAGTGAGGGGCTCTGCCTAACATGAACTGGGATCTTGTTCCAGAGCATGGGAAGCCTCTGGGTTATGAATCTATCCCTCCAGCATGTCCTATTCATACTTGAGCCAAGGTTTAAGTCTTTAGCTCTCGTGGTTCTGATGGATATGGATTTTTTGAGGTGGAGCATGTCCATCAGTTCCTGATTGGACATGGCCTTGTACGTCAGGCAGAGATCACCTCTGAGCAGGTGGTATGCTACTGAATAGAGCCGGAGTTTCTTTAGTCTGGCAGAATAAGACATATGTTGGAGACCCTTGATCCTCTTGGTGAGGTACTTTTGTGGTCTCTCCAGCTGTTGCAAATGCCGGGTGAGGTACATACCAAATGGGGCATTGTACTCAATCATGGGTCTGATGAGGGAGGAGTATAGGGGTACAATGACATCCTTGGATCTGGATGTGAATCCCTTCATGATAAGGTGTGCAAGGTAGAATGTTTTTCTAACCACTTTGGCAACGTGGGTGTCAAATGAGAGGTCGCTGTCGACTTGGGTCCCTAGGTCTCTGATTACTTTTTCCGTACTCAGTGGGTTGCTGTCTATGTGATAATTTGTGGGTACTTTGTTTTTCCCAAAGTAGATGACTATAATTTTCCAGCTTTATAAATGTGTTCCTTATGATCCTTATGAACATCAGGTGTTTCATCTAATTGGCGATTCTGAATGCCCATGACTTGTTTGGTCATTTTTAATGGACAATTTCAGGCCAATAAAGCCAAACCCCACTAGCTGTGGATATGCATATTTCAGCCTTGTTATGACCTCATCAGCACAGCACAAGCTGAGTGGTTGACTAACATTGTTTTAGTTTGTTGTTTTGGATATTTTTGCAGTGGACCAATTGATAATGGACATCAGCTGGGTATAACAGCCCTGTGTTTCTAATGCTTAGTCAAACACCCTGCTTGTGCTGTGCTGATGAGGTCATAACAAGACCAAAATATGCATATCCACAGCTAGTGGGGTTTGGCTTTATTGGCCTGAAATTGTCCATTAAAACAACAAAACAAGTCATGGGCATTTAGAATCACCAATTAGCTGAAACACCTGATGCTCATAAGAATCATTTGCATATATCCCATGTGCCTCTGATACAAGAGGTTTGGGAGGTTGCTCAGTGGAAGTTATAGCTTTGCTGGAGTTTTAATTTTGTTTTTACTGATTGGTTTTTCAGTGACCTCCTCACTCATTGTTTTAATTTTCAGTATTACTCAACATTCCCATCCCCCAGTCTATAGCCTCTTTCATCATATATTTTTGTAGCATCTATTACTTCTTTACACATAGTTAACAAATATTTTTTTTTCATTTCTTTTACTTCAAGTTTAGTTCTAAACTGGATCTTTACTCTTTTTTTTTGTTTGTTTGTAAAAAGCCGGTACCACATATTCTGACCATGGATAAATATTTTTCTTTTGTTCATATGCACCCAAAAAATTTTCATGGCCTGTCCAGTCTCAAATATCAGGTCAGAAAAAGTTTCTTTATTAATTAAAATAAATGCTCTTTCCTATTTTGCTTTGACACCAAGAGGTACTATGACAGAGCCCCAAACCTCATACCTGTCCAAACCTTTTTCTTTTTTACTGCTCACACATACTGTACACTTCTTTTTTGTTTCTTTTATTTCTTCTTTCTTCTTTGTTCCTTCTGCAACAGTTTGTGCATAAGGTTTTGTCTCTGGAACTTTTTCTGGCAGTCTCGCTTCTTCTCCTTTATCTGTTATTTTTCCATGATGTCACTCCATGAAATTGCTGTTCTATTTTCCCCCTGATTGGAGGGTTGTAATTATGCATTTTTCAGTTTTCCTCTGAATCCATCTCTGTTTCAGCTAAAATCTCTCTTTCATTCACAATCTCCTTTTCCTCCAATGTCACTGTTTTTTCTGCACCAACATCATCAGAAAAAAATCTTGTAATGATTCTACCATTTCAACTACATTTTCAGCAACTTCCATTCCAGTTTCAGATCAGCCGTGTTTTTTTTCCTGTTTCTCTGGGCTGCCTCCGCACCTAGAAAAGAAACAAGAAGTCTATTGTGTCACATACAAATGCTTCCCCCTGCTACCAAGAGTAGGGTTTTTTATTGATTGCATACAGTACATATTGTTTGCATATTTACGTCATGTACATCTATTTACAAATCTCCATACATTATAAACTTCTATTTAAGGATCCCCCAACTCATTTATCCACAACCAAAACATTATTTTCTTCAAAATCTTTGTCAGAATCTATTTCCCATTGTATTTAATTTAATTTAGTTTCATGTTCCATATAGTCCATGAACCATAAAATATCACTCTGTCCATTTTCTTCACTTCTTCCTGTTTTAATGCACCATAATAACCAATTCTATTATGTCCATATTTATTTGCTCAGATTTTAACAACATTTTCACCCTATTATGTTTACATATTTCTTAACACAAATTTATTATGTTTACATATTTCTTTCCACATATTATTAACTCTTTCACATTTCAGAAATGCATGCTCAGTAGTCTCAAACTGTACTCATGGATTACATATTCTATCTTGCTTTTTTTTTGTCTAGCATATTTGCCTTAACTGGCAATTTTGTAATAGACAATCTCCATAAAAAATCATTCCATTCTTTAATCTTTTTATAATTATTATATCTCAATATCTCATCATTATGGGGTTTTTTCTTATCGATTTGTACATCTTTTCATGGATCAATGCAGTAAAATGCTTTCCCAAGTACCATGTCTTTGTTTCTCTCACATGTATCCTTTTGTATTTTCCGTAACACCGTTTTGATTTCCTACTCTTTTATTTCTTCATTCACAATGCTTTTACTTCTTTTTTCAACTTTCATTCCTTCCAACAATTCTTTGTACTTATAGCATCATTTTCTTTTCTTTCATAATTCCTTGTAATACGTTATATAAAATTAACGATGCTGCATGTACTATTGGGTTTATTAAACCCAAATCTCCTTGCTCTTCTTTCATATATAGAATCCCTGTCTTGACTGGATTCAGTCTAGAGCCCCATTTAAAAGAAAATAAAATAATCATTATTAATTTGTTATGAATTAGTTCCTTTTCATACTTGATAGGAATCCTATAGATGTTAGCAACATAAACAGTTTTTCCTATTACCACAGTGTACAACAAGTGTGCTTTTTTTATATGAAAATCTGTATGATTTACAAAATGTCAAATCCTTTACTTCTTGGACTGCATTAGTCCATTGATGTCTGTATTCACTCCTTTCATATAGTATTCCTACTATATCATATATTTTTCATTGAACTCAATACCTCCTATCATATCTTCAAAACCAAATCCTTTACTTTTCTTTTTTTATACCTAAACCATTTTTTAATTTATACTTACATTTTTCATTTGCTACATCCATTCAGCCTTTATTTTTAACAACTAATACAATATCATCTGCATAATTATGCATTGGCAATTGTTCTTCCTTCATCATTTTGTATCCACCTCTGCTTGACATTTTATTAATTTCCTTCACTGTTGTATTCATAACTACTGAGAAAATTACACTATTAGCTAGGCAGCCCTGCTTTATTCCACATTCTATTTTTATTTATTTCTCATCCTGCCATTTACATTTAGTTTCACACAGTTCATTTCATAAACAGATTTTATTACTTGTAATATTCTTTGCTTACATTATATGCCTGCAAAATTCCCCATAATGATTTATATTGAAAATTATCAAAGGCTTTACTGATATCCCCTATCATAACCTTCGCTTCTACATTTTTATTTATGGTGTCATCAGTTATTTCTATTATTATCCATAATAATTCTTGACCTTTTTTCCAAATACATTTTGGTTCATAGGTTCATAGGTTCATAGGTTCATACTAGGCTATCTGCCCTAGGGCATTTATAAGCCTAGCCAGAGTGTGTGTGGCTTTCACCACCCCTTAGGATGAGAATACTATACCCATTAGTTTGCTGTGCCTCTGTCCAGCAGTGATACAGAGATGATTCCCTGGGTAAACCTACGATCTCCCATCCACTCGTCAAGATTTCTCTTGAACAGAGTCAGTGAGGGGCTCTGCCTCACATGGACTGGGATTCTGTTCCATAGTGTAGGGAGTCTCTGGGTGATGAATCTGTCCCTCCAGCATGTCCTATTTATATCCGTGTTGAGGTTTAAGTCTCTTGCTCTCGTGGCTCTGGTGGATTTGGATTTTTTGAGGTGGAGCATGTCCATTAATTCCGGGTTGGACATGGCCTTGTATGTCAGGCACAGATCACCTCTGAGCAGATGGTATGCGACTGAATAGAGCTGGAGTTTCTTCAGTTGGGCATCATATGACATATTGAAAAAAACAACAGGAAAAAGAACCAAATGTATTGCCAACAACAAAGGAACAATTAGTGAGTCCCAGCTCTACTTTCAAAGTCTGGATAAATTTATTAAATAAAAATCACTATATTTACAAAGTTGATTTTCAATCGTATGACATATGTTTGAGCCCCTTTATCCTTTTGGTGAGGAACTTTTGGGGTCTTTCCAACTGCTGCAGGTGTCGGGTAAGGTACATTCCGAATGGGGCGTTGTACTCAATCATTGGTCTGATAAGTGAAGAGTACAGGGGTACAATGACCTCTCCTGATCTGGATGTGAATCCCTTCATGATCAGGTGGGCAATGTAGAAGGTCTTCCTAACCACTTTGGCAATGTGAGTGTCAAAAGAGAGGTTACTGTCAACTTGGGTCCCCAGGTCCCTGATAACTTCTTCCGTGTTTAATGGATTACCACCTATGTGGTAATTAGGGGTTACCTTGTTTTTCCCAAAGGGTATGACTATACATTTTTGGCATTTAGCTTAAGGCCATGGCTCTGGCACCAGTTATCCATTTCTATGAGACCTTTCTGGAAGATGTCTGTGTCTGATGGAGTGTCAATTATGGTGCCCAGTTTGCAGTCATCTGCAAATTTTGTCAGCCACAATCCCCTATGTTTGCCTGCACTTCAGAAAAATAAATGCCGAACAAGAGGGGCCCAGGACTGAGCCCTGTGGGACACCGCTCGTGACCGGCTTAGAGTCTGACATGGCACCAGCAACTCTAACCCTGTGTGTTCTGTCCTTGAGCCAGTTTGCAACCCATCTTGTGACATATGGGTTTACATCTAAGCTGGTGAGCTTTTCTATGATGCCCGAGTGGGGTATTGTGTCGAACGCTTTTGCTAGGTCAAGGTAGGCTGTGTGAACTGCCTTACCCTCATCAATGGCCTTAGTGACTGTTTCGAAAAAGTCGACCAAGTTCAAGAGGCAGGATCTGCCCTTGACAAAGCCAAATTGGGTAGGATCCAGTGTCTGTAGGTCCCCAATGTCTTTATTTATGAGTTCCATTATGATCCTCTCCATAGCTTTGCAGACAAGGCTCGTCAAGCTTATGGGGCGGTAATTTCCAGAGTCCGTAGAAGCACCGCCTTTGTGGAGTGGGACCACAGTTGCCGTACGCCATTCTTTGGGTACGTATCCTGTAGTAAGGCTAAGATTAAACAGCAGCCTTATGTGTGGGTTTAGTTCCTCATTGAGTTCGTGTAGCACACAGCCGGGGACACCGTCTGGTCCCATTGATGCTGTGTTTTTTGCTTTAGAGAGAGCAGCTCTCACCTGGGCATCTGAGATGTTTGGGAGGCTAGACTCTGGTGGGATAGATATTTCTCCTTTTGGGGGGGAGGGAGGGGAGAAATTTGCACTGAACCTGTCTGCCAGTATGTTGGCAATGTCTGTGGGTTCAGTGATTTTTTTATCATTTTGGACTAATTCTGAGCATATCTGGGAGTTTCCACCCAGGTTTCTAACATAGCTAAAGAAGACTTTATGATTGTCTTTTGTGTCATTAGCGATTTTTGTCTCAAAGTTGGCCTTGGATGATTTTATGAGTGATCGTAGTTTTTTGCTAGTATTGATCAGAGATGCCTTCCCATTTAGGGATTTTGCTCTGTCATGTAGTAGCTTTCTCCTCTTGTTGTAGAGTTTGTTTATGGCTGGAGTCCACCAGACCGGGCGCCTGCCTTTGGTGGAAAGGGTCTTGATTTTATTAGGGATTGCTTGATCCATACATTCCTGGAGGTGCTCGTAGAAGGCATTTGTAAGGGTTTCAGCAGCGTGGGTTGTGGTTTCCACTGGCTCGGGGCCTTGAAGGATATCACTCCAGTCTTAAGAAGTGTGAAGTTTGCTTTTGAGAAGTTCTTCACTGTGGTCTTTTTGCTGGGGTGGGGGCAGGATGTGGATCTCCAGTGAGATTAATTTATGGTCTGATCTCACCAATGAGGGATATACTTCGTGTGGAGCATTTTGTCCCCATGTTTGTGACGATCAGGTCTAGTATATTTTCTCCTCTTGTGGGAATGGTGACTAGTTGTTCCATAGCATTTGAGTTTATGAACTCAAGGAACCTTTGGGCTAGGGTGTTGGGGCTTGAGTAATGTTCCCAGTCTATGTTTGGGTAGTTGAAGTCACCCAATATGATGGTGTTTGGAGAGACATTCATACTCTCCAGTGTCTTCAGGAAGGCTGTGTGGGTTTCCTGAGTTTGAGAAGGTGGTCTGTAGCATGTTACAAACTGTAGGGCAGTTTTACCTATGGTTAATTGCACCTGGATGGTCTCCGATGCTTGCGTTGCCACTAACCTGGAGGTGTGGGTATCCTTTATGAATATGGATACTCCCCCTCCTTTTGTGGTTCGGTCCGGATTTTGGGGCCGGAACGCATGATATGAGGTATAACATGATAGTGCTGGGGTGCTCTCAGGAGCCTTGAACCAGGTTTCAGTCACAGCACAGACATCGATGTTCTCCATACTGAGGAGGACTTCGAGGGCGTGCATCTTGAGGTTTAGACTTCTGGCATTGAGCAGTATTACCCTTAGTTTTTCTCCATTTTTGTTTTCTAGGGCGGTAGGTTTATCATTTGAGCCTTGCCTAAAAAAGGCACTATGGGGGTGGCAAGAGCCTTTGCCAATATCCGGAAGCCCAGGGGTGACAGGTGCAAGCCGTCCCTTGCGAAGCAGCGTGGCTTGTTTTTTGCAACCTTTTTGTTATTATTCTCATAAAAATGTTATAGTCCATATTATTCAGTGTGATAGGTCACAAACTTTTTATGTCCTCTTTATTTCCTTTCTTAATATAAATTTTATGACTCCTGTACATCTCTCTCTTTTCTAGTTTCTAACCATTCACTCATAACTTCTATAAAAATTATTTTTTGCCACGCACTCATTTTTTTATACATAAAATATTCAATTCTGTTCAGTCCTGTTGTAGAATTCATGTTAATATATTTTAGAATTTCATTTAATTCTTTCTTAGTTAGCTTAGTTATTTTTTGTTTCTAAATGCTCATTTTTTTTTATTTAATTTTTCACATTTATAAATTTGTTCTTTGTTTTCTTCTCTTTTAACAAATAATTCTAATTCATATTCTTTAATTATTTCATATATTCCTTTTTTCTGTTTTATTTGGTTGCCTTCCTTATTTTTTAATTCTTATTATTTTTCCTTCTTTTATTACTTTACTCAAATATGGTGTTATGTCTTGTTTATATAACAAGTTGTTGATTTTAATTTTTCATTGTATATATTTCTCTTCTCCATAAAAGCAATTTTTCTTCTCTAATAAGTCTGTGAATGTTTCTTCACTTAATATATCTATTTTTTGTTCTTTTCTTCCTTATACATTTGAAAAGGAATACTTAAAAACACTCTGGTCCTGCCTCTCCACACATCCCCATAAACTGTCATTCCCCATATAATCTGCCCCTTAGTTGACCACTATTCCTTACTTTGGCTTTCACTCTGCTCAGCTTTAATCACTTATTTCCTTACCTTGCCTATCACTTTCTATCTATAACTTACATTTTCCTGTCCCTTAGCTTAACTCCTACAAACCTCCCCTCAATCAGCTCTAGTAAGTAACTAATGTTTTATTGAACAAACACTCTATTTACTATAAGAATATAATTATATCTCACATTACCTGCATTAGAAATGATTACCTTTAAATATTTGTAACTTGTACAGTGTTGTTAATATCAGCAAATATTGTAATTATCTCTGTAATTGCTTTTTTGTGTTGTACCTTTCTGTGGAGCTTTTCTCCCACAGCCTCTGCTGAAAAAGGACTGTTTACACCTCAGACTACTTCCAGTCAACACATGTAAAATAAATAAATAATACATTATAAAACACTTTTTTTATATTTCTTTTTAAAATTAAGCCTCCAAGCAGTCCAGTTTTCATGAAACTCATATGATTTCCCATAATGCCATAATTTTTTTCTCTTCTAAATCTAATTCATTTTCATTAATTCCTTATTTATTTTTTCTGTTCTTATATATTCTTCATTTTCCTGTACTTTAACCCATATAGCCACATGATCTGGAAATCCAGCATACTTAATTCCTTAACTTTTAAACTATCAGATGTTAAAAATCAGTTTCTGACCTAATTTCATTCCTTTTGTAGGTCCAGTGGTTATCCTCCCACACATTTAACTTTCCACTTCTCATAATTTCTTTAGCCATTTTGACATCACAATTGCTCTTATTTTTTCTGTAATTATAATTAAAATCACTTACAATTGTAATGTCCATATTTACACAAACATATGCATGTAAAGAGATGATTCTGCACACATATTTTTACATCTCAAGTCTCTTACTGTAAATCATCCTAGTTCCACTATTGTTATATCTAATATTTTAATACTTTCTTAACATAATATACATAGGCCCAAGCATGTTTATTTCCCCCTGTTCCAAACAACCACACCATTCCAAACTTTTTCAGTTTGTGTTCTTTCTTCCTCTGTTAATAATGTGATATATTTTAAAGCAGTAATATGTGCATCTGCTGCAGCACGTCGTTGTAATATGCCTAGTCTCTACTTGAGATTTTTCATGCTGTTCACATTTAAAGCTCATATTTTCAGCTTTTAAGAACAGTTAGTACAATAAAGTGTGTATCCCTTTCCTTATTTTCTCTAAGCATTACATTTTTGAATTTTCCTTTCTTTAACTCTTTTCCCTAACAAATTCATTTTATTTCTGTGGCGACCCCTAACCGGGAAAAGCCGAAAGACACAACAACAACAACAACTGTGCACCAATCAGCTTCTTCCTCGTGTCTCCTCTGTTTCTTTTCCCTTGTTACTTTCTTTAGTTTCATGTATAACCTCAGTCATCACTCACATCCTTTTGTACATTTCTTGTATAACACTTTCTCTTTCTCCTGTATCACTTCATTTTCATTTCTTACACATTCATTTCACATTCTAGCCATGAATGACCAGTATTGTCACATTTTTGTACTTTAAATCACAATTTGTGCATTATGCCCTGTTTTACCACACCAGCAGCATCTTTTTTATCACATTCATTGATTAAATGGTCATTATTTCCACAAAAATAAGTTCTTGGGTGACTCCTGTATTTCACAAAACCCATATTAGCATCAACATTAATACTAGGTGCATGCATAGTGTTAACATTTTCCATTTTCAGTATTACTCAGCATTCACATCCCCCAATCCATGGTCCTGTTTCATCATATATTTTTGTAGTGTCCACTACTTCTTTACATGTAGTTAATAAATGGTCTTTCAGTTCCTTTGCTTCAACTTCAGTTCGAAACGGAGTCATTATTGTTTTATTTTTTTCTGTAAAAAGCTTACACTACATATTCTGACCATGGATAAATATTTTTATTTTGTTCATATGTACCCAAAAAACTTTCCACTGCCTGCCCAGTCTCAAATATCAAGTCACAAAAAGTTTATTTATTAACTAAAGTAAATGCTCTTACCTCTTTTGTTTTGACACCCATAGGTGAAAGCATATGACAGGGTACCCAGAGAGGAGTTGTGGTATTGTATGAGGAAGTCAGGAGTGTCAGAGAAGTATGTAAAAGTGGTACAGGATATGTACGATGGTAGTGTGACAGCGGTGAGGTCTGCGGTGGGAGTGACAGATGCATTTAAGGTGGAGGTGGGGTTACACCAAGGATCAGCTCTGAGCCCTTTCTTATTTGCAATGGTGATGGACAGGTTGACAGATGAGATCAGACAGGTGTACCCGTGGACTATGATGTTTGCAGATGACATTGTGATCTGTAGTGAGAGTAGGGAACAGGTGGAGGAGACCCTGGAGAGATGGATATATGCTCTAGAGAGAAGAGGAATGAAGGTCAGCAGGACTAAGACAGAATATATGTGTGTGAATGAGAGGGAGGATAGAGGAATTGTGAGGATGCAAGGAGTAGAGGTGTTGAAGGTGGATGAGTTTAAATACTTGGGGTCAGTAGTTCAGAGTAACGGTGAGTGTGGAAGAGAGGTGAAGAAGAGAGTGCAGGCAGGATGGAGTGGGTGGAGAAGAGTATCAGGAGTGATTTGTGACAGACTGGTACCTGTAAGAGTGAAAGGGAAGGTCTACAAGAGGGTAGTGAGACCAGCTATGTTATATGGGTTGGAGACAGTGGCACTGACAAAAAGGCAGGAGTTTGAGCTGGATGTGGCAGAGTTAAAGATGTTAAGATTTGCACTGAGTATGATGAGGTTGTTCAGGATTAGGAATAAGTATATTAGAGGGTCAGCCCAGGTTGGAAGGTTTGGAGACAAAGCCAAAGAGGCAAGATTACGTTGGTTTGGACATGTGCTCAAGAGGGATGCTGAGTATATTGGGGAAAAAATGCTAAGGATGAAGCTGCCAGGTAAGAGGAAAAGAGGAAGGCCTAAGATAAGGTTTATGGATGTGGTGAGAGAGGACATGCAAGCGGTTTGTGTGAAAGAGCATGATGCAGAGGACAGGAAGAAATGGAAACAGGTGATCCGCTGTGGCGACCCCTAACGGGAACAGCCGAAAGACGATGATGAGGTGCTATGACAGAGTCCCAGACATCATACCTGTCCAAGCGATCTTCTTTTTTACTGCTCACACGTACGGTGTACTGCTTTTTTGTTTCTTTTATTTCTTCTTTGTTCCTTCTCCAGCAGTTTGTGCATACGTTTGTCTTCGAAACTTTTTCTAGCATAGTCTCTTCTCATTTTTCTTATTTTTTTTTCCCCTGATATCACTCCATAAAATTGCTGCCCCACTTTCTGGTTCACTTTGGTTTACCATTTCTTCCAAATAATCATCCTGCACCCCCCAAACAATCTGAACTGAAAGTTTTCTTCTGAATCAATCTCTGTTTCAGCTACAGTCTCCTTTTCCTTCACAACCTTCTTTTTCTCCAATGACACTGTTTTTTCTGCACCCACATCATCAGGAAAAAAACTTCTGGTAGCAATTCTACCATTTTGACTACATTTTCAGCAACTTTCATGCCACTTTCAGCAAGAGCTGAATCAGCCATGTTTTCTCCGGGTCTGTATTATAACATTGAATTTTATAAACATTGAATGTTATAATATCAAACCCGTAATGTGGAATGCTGAAAACAGCGAAGGTGCAGGACACTGAATTTTTTCCCAGGGAAAGAATTTGGTGGGCCGTTGCTGTGGCTTTACTGTTTTCAGCATTTGATATGCTGGAACGTTATGGGTCGGGTTCAGGTAAGTGTGCGATTGTGTGTAGGTTAGGGTTAGCGGGCGGGTTAGGTAAGTTAGGGTTAGGGAGTTGGTCAGGTAAGTGTGCAGTTGTGTGGGCGTTAGGGTTAGGGGGCAGGTTAGGTGAGCTAGGGTTAGGGCGTGGGTCAAGTAAGTGTGCGGTTGTGTGTAGGTTAGGGTTAGGGGCGGGTTAGGTGAGTTAAGGTTAGGGCGCGGGTGAGGTGAGTGTGCAATAGTGTCGGACCTTAGGGTTAGGGTTGGGTTAAGGAAAGTGGATAGCTAATAATGTATGTAAAGTTTAGTTTAGGTTTAGGTGTAGGATTTTAAGTGTATGTGTGTGGATTGCTGTTTTTTGTGTGTGTTTGTGTTGTGTGTATGTTTCTCGGAATAGCTATTTTTTTCCCTGGGAACAAATTCGCTATTCTGACGGTTCGATGTTTTCAGATTTCGGTGTTTGGGGTTTGATATTATAACATTCAGTGTTTAAAAACTTTAGTGTTATAATATAGACCCGTTTTCTCCCTGTTTCTCCAGGCCACCTCCGTGCCTGGAACAGGAAGTCTGTTGTGTCACATACAAATGCTTCCCCCCTAATACCAAGAGTAGGGAAAGTTCCCTGATGCTCTGGCAACATTTCCTCTAGCAATATCAACATGAACTTAGGTCTCCCCTGAAAAGAGGCTGCTAGGCTAATGGGACTAACCCTGTCAGTAAAGGATAAAATAAAATAAAATAAAAAATGTCTTCAAGCAGCTAATTTGTGCCACCTCTACTCATATTCCTCTGGCATGTACATAAAGTGTCAAGCAGAAATGACATAAAGAAAACCTCAGCTATCCTTGATAAATTACTTAAAAACTATGAACAGCATACAATTGTATAACAAACACCAGGTAATAATAAAACCTACAAAATGCATCAGACACGTGTTCAGAAATTTACTGTGGGCCACACTTCATTGGTCAAGAAGAAGGAAAATAGACATCAGTTAAAACAGTGACACATACCCATAAGGCCTGCACTATCTAGTTACTTCCAAGACAGCAATACCAGCTGCACATGCAAGGGCAGGAACACTATGCATTTTGCTGACATCCAAGACTCAGAAACATGTAGACTTGCAAACAATACATATATAGGTCTGGCCAAGTTTGTTTGACTTTCCTTTTTGGGGGTTTATGCTCTTGAGCATGCACACTGGCTTGTTAAGCTTTTGAGATTAATCAGTTTGTGTCTCTTATATGCTCTACAGCCTCTTAGAGCAGGCTGTATAACATACCATTGCCATATCCTAAATGTGACTCTTAAAAATAGTGACTACCAGGAAAAAGATGTTTGGACCTTTTTTACCAAAAGGTATGGCCACCCAAATATGCATTTACATGTGTGTGTTTAAACACAGATGCTTTTCACGTGTTGTAATATTTACATCTCACTGTTCTGTTTCACTATGACACGCCTGTGCTGTTGAAATCAAACTATGTATCCAGACAATGAGCAGTAGCAGAGGAGTCTGTACACAAACAGTTCTAAAGAATAAATGAATGCTCCATAATTAACAAAGAACAACAGCAAAATGTGTCAAATGCAGTATTATCTACCAAGGATTCAAGGCAACAGCAGTAACAACGAACTGAAGAAACACCAGAAGACTTCCTAAAATAATAAATAGTTATATTCAAGCTAACAGCACATGAAAAATATATAAACATAAGCACAAAGAAAGGTAATCAGTACACAAAAGAAAAACTGCAGATAAACTATTATTTCATTCCCACAGATGCAGCTTAGGCAAAAGCATCAGAATATCACTTAAGATGCACTAAAAATCTGACATCAATTAAGGTAAGTAATAATTAAAAACATGCGCAAATGTGTATTATATATATTTATTCTTTGTTGGTTCGGTTAGTCCCACTAGGTTAATTGCTTCTGTTAGAGGAACTCCAAATGCAAATACTACTAGGGGATATTTGGCTATGGCATCATGGAATATTACCAGTACTTTTCAACTGGTGCATGGGATATTTTAAATCCACCTGAACTGCCACCAAATCAAACAGATGTGACCTCTGTTTAACGTCACATCCAAAAGCCGATGCACTCAGGAGTGCAGTACACTCCCATAATGCTACACCGCAGTACACTCCCATAATGCTGCATCGCAGTACACTCCCATAATGCTGCATCGCAGTACACTCCCTTAATGCTGCATCGCAGTACACTCCCGTAATGCTGCACTGCAGTATCAACAATGCAGTCACCTAGAGTGGCAATAGAATGTCTTCCAGCCTGAAAGGCAAGTGTGTTACATGTTACACCACTGACATTGGAACTGTATATCACCTATCGATACATGATAAAAATATACTAATAAAAAGAAATGTATTGCCAAGTAAATCATAGAAATGGATGACAAAATGAACTGTGATGAACTGAGGAAGGTCATCAGTGAAAATAATTAGCATGCCACTGTATAGAGCTGACGACTCGACTCTTAAAAAGAGATGTATGAAGGGCTGGGCTGTACCTGCAAATAATTAAGAGTGATCAGTGTACTGCCCCAGTAAACAAATGTAAAATAAAATATAATAAATAGCTGCAGGAAAATGCTTCATGGTTGGCACGATGCCAGGGTAATCCTATGGGCTAGGCCTGTAAAGATTCCAGGGCCATTAGCCTAGTACACACCTATGAACACAGACATGAAGCCTAAATGTATACTTTAAGACTCCAGCTGATTTGAAAGACCTTAACAGGCCAAAAGAATAAACAAACAAATAAATAAATACATGTATAGATAGTCATAAGTAAACAAATGAACATAAATAAAACAGTATTGAAGAAGAACAGAATAAACAGAAAATGTATGTATAAAGCAATCACTTGAGGAATAACATGAGAATAAAAAATGAAAACTCAGAAACAGAAAATACTGTTAACAAACAGTGTGAAAGAAGTTGTGATGTAAAGAAGGTAACAAACAGTAAGATGTAGCTTTAAAGTAGGTCAAACTGATTAAAAGTCATTGTGATATCATCAGAGAGAAATGTGCAAACAAAACGACAAAAAAAGGAAAGAGAAAGATGTATGATCTGCAACATAACCTGAAAAAGAAAGGAACTGGGTCGCAGCACGTGTAATGTAGCGGTCTCTCTTTAAAGTGCAAGAACTATCCTATCAATTATGAAGATTAAATGTCATGCCCTGGGCATTAACTGGTTAGGAAATCTACCCAGAGGTCTGACAATGCTGGTAGGAAGAGAGAGATTTCATAAGTGCCACAGGATAGTCATAGGCCAGGAGTAGTGAATACGTTGTACGCACATGAGTATGCCCAGGCACAAGGCTGATGTTGTAATGATGCAAAAATAGTTGTAACTACAAAAACAGGCTCCCAGAAATGTTTCTATGAGTTTTATTCATTGAAATGGGGAGGAAGTAGAAATAAAGGAAAAGTCATAAAGGGTAATAGCAATGGGAAGTAGAAGTAAAGGAAAAGTCGTAAAGGGTAATAGCAACCGGAAGTAGAAGTAAAGGAAAAGTCAGAAAGGGTAATAGCAACGGGAAGTAGAAGTAAAGGAAAAGTCATAAAGGGTAATAGCAACAGGAAGTAGAAGTAAAGGAAAAGTCATAAAGGGTAATAGCAACGGGAAGTAGAAGTAAAGGAAAAGTCATAAAAGGTAATAGCAATGGGAAGTAGAAGTAAAGGAAAAGTCTGAAAGGGTAATAGCAATGGGAAGTAGAAGTAAAGGAAAAGTCAGAAAGGGTAATAGCAATGGGAAGTAGAAGTAAAGGAAAAGTCAAAAAGGGTAATAGCAATGGGAAGTAGAAGTAAAGGAAAAGTCAAAAAGGGTAATAGCAATAGGAAGTAGAAGTAAAGGAAAAGTCATAACGGGTAATAGCAACGGGACGTAGAAGTAAAGGAAAAGTCAGAAAGGGTAATAGCAACAGGAAGACGAAGTAAAGGAAAAGTCAGAAAGGGTAATAGCAATGGGAAGTAGAAGTATATGAAAAGTCAGAAAGGGTAATAGCAACAGGAAGTAGAAGGAAAAGTCGTAAAGGGTAATAGCAACGGGAATTAGAAGTAAAGGAAAAGTCGTAAAGGGTAATAGCAACAGGAAGTAGAAGTAAAGGAAAAGTCAGAAAGGGTAATAGCAATGGGAAGTAGAAGTAAAGGAAAAGTCATAAAGGGTAATAGCAACGGGAAGTAGAAGTAAAGGAAAAGTCATAAAGGGTAATAGCAACGGAAAGTAGAAGTAAAGGAAAAGTCATAAAGGGTAATAGCAACAGGAAGTAGAAGTAAAGGAAAAGTCAGAAAGGGTAATAGCAACGGGAAGTAGAAGTAAAGGAAAAGTCAGAAAGGGTAATAGCAACGGGAAGTAGAAGTAAAGGAAAAGTCAGAAAGGGTAATAGCAATGGGAAGTAGAAGTAAAGGAAAAGTCAGAAAGGGTAATAGCAACGTGAAGTAGAAGTAAAGGAAAAGTCAGGAAGGGTAATAGCAACGGAAAGTAGAAGTAAAGGAAAAGTCATAAAGGGTAATAGCAATGGGAAGTAGAAGTAAAGGAAAAGTCAGAAAGGGTAATAGCAACAGGAAGTAGAAGTAAAGGAAAAGTCAGTAAGGGTAATAGCAATGGGAAGTAGAAGTAAAGGAAAAGTCATAAAGGGTAATAGCAACGGGAAGTAGAAGTAAAGGAAAAGTCATAAAGGGTAATAGCAACGGAAAGTAGAAGTAAAGGAAAAGTCATAAAGGGTAATAGCAACAGGAAGTAGAAGTAAAGGAAAAGTCATAAAGGGTAATAGCAACAGGAAGTAGAAGTAAAGGAAAAGTCATAAAGGGTAATAGCAACGGGAAGTAGAAGTAAAGGAAAAGTCAGAAAGGGTAATAGCAACGGGAAGTAGAAGTAAAGGAAAAGTCAGAAAGGGTAATAGCAATGGGAAGTAGAAGTAAAGGAAAAGTCAGAAAGGGTAATAGCAACGGGAAGTAGAAGTAAAGGAAAAGTCAGGAAGGGTAATAGCAACGGGAAGTAGAAGTAAAGGAAAAGTCAGGAAGGGTAATAGCAACGGAAAGTAGAAGTAAAGGAAAAGTCATAAAGGGTAATAGCAATGGGAAGTAGAAGTAAAGGAAAAGTCAGAAAGGGTAATAGCAATGGGAAGTAGAAGTAAAGGAAAAGTCAGAAAGGGTAATAGCAACAGGAAGTAGAAGTAAAGGAAAAGTCATAAAGGGTAATAGCAATGGGAAGTAGAAGTAAAGGAAAAGTCATAAAGGGTAATAGCAACGGGAAGTAGAAGTAATAGCAGTGGGAAGTAGAAGTAAAGGAAAAGTCAGAAAGGGTAATAGCAGTGGGAAGTAGAAGTAAAGGAAAAGTCAGAAAGGGTAATAGCAATGGGAAGTAGAAGGAAAAGTCATAAAGGGTAATAGCAATGGGAATTAGAAGTAAAGGAAAAGTAAAGGGGTAATAGCAATGGGAAGTAGAAGTAAACAAAAAGTCAGAAAGGGTAATAGCAACGGGAAGTAGAAGGAAAAGTCATAAAGGGTAATAGCAACGGAAATTAGAAGTAAAGGAAAAGTCGTAAAGGGTAATAGCAACAGGAAGTAGAAGTAAAGGAAAAGTCGTAAAGGGTAATAGCAATGGGAAGTAGAAGTAAACAAAAAGTCAGAAAGGGTAATAGCAACGGGAAGTAGAAGGAAAAGTCATAAAGGGTAATAGCAACGGGAATTAGAAGTAAAGGAAAAGTCGTAAAGGGTAATAGCAACAGGAAGTAGAAGTAAAGGAAAAGTCAGAAAGGGTAATAGCAACAGGAAGTAGAAGTAAAGGAAAAGTCATAAAGGGTAATAGCAACGGGAAGTACAAGTAAAGGAAAAGTCATAAAGGGTAATAGCAACAGGAAGTAGAAGTAAAGGAAAAGTCATAAAGGGTAATAGCAACAGGAAATAGAAGTAAAGGAAAAGTCATAAAGGGTAATAGCAATGGGAAGTAGAAGTAAAGGAAAAGTCATAAAGGGTAATAACAATGGGAAGTAGAAGTAAAGGAAAAGTCATAAAGGGTAATAGCAACACTGAAACCTGCATAAGGACATAGAGAAGGAAAATATGGGCATGGAGATGAATGATTTATTTTATTTGGGGACAGGTACTCATTTTCTTTTTATGCTAAGAAGGGTAAGTGGGGATGGCAGGGGATGAAAGGTGGATAGAGGTATGGTAGCAGGAGAGCAAGAACAAACCTACAACAGAAGTATAGCTGCAGTGGGGCAAAAGATGCAGTTGCCCCAGGTGTCAAGAATGTACTTTTATTCTCCCCCAACAGCCTGACGGAAGTAGATTACAGGAATAGAACTTTTTCGGTGGTCTGCATAAGACATGTTTTTTATGCTCAATTCTTTTAGTGAGGAACTTCTGTGGACTTTCCAATTGTTGGATGTGCCTGCTTAAATACATACTAAAGGGGGCATTGTACTCAGTCACAAGTCTGATGAATACTGAATACAGTGGAACATTGACCACCTCAGATGTAGATGTCATACCTTTATCTATAAGTTGCACAACATAGAATGATTTACGTACTACTGTACTCACATTATGGTCATAGTCTACATTACTGTGTACATGTGTCCTCAAGTCCCTGACTACTGGGTCAGCTGTTAGGGGTGTGATGTCAATATGATAGTTAACCTGGGGTGGATGACTTCCCAAAGGTGACCGTTATGTATTTCTTAGCATTTAGTTTTAGTCCATGGCTCTGACACCCATTATTTATCTGTGTCAGCACTTCTTGGAGAACATTTGCATTGGTGAGGACTTCTATGACCACTTCTAATTTGCAGTCATCTGCATATTTGGTCAGCCAGAGGCCCTTGACATTGGCCTTGACTTCAGAGAAATAGATGCCAAACAAGAAGTGGTTTCAGGATTTATCCTTGAGGAACTGCACTGGCAACTGCCCTTTTTGTAGTGTCAGACTCCTCGATTCTAACTTCTTGGGTCCTGTCTGTGAGATGCCCAGTGGGTGACATAAGGGTTTATATCTATCGTCTAGAGTTTGTCGACAATGCCCGCATGGGATATTGTGTCAAATGCCTTGGCCAGGTCAAGGTAGGCACTGTGATTCATTTTGCCTTCATCCATTGCTTTTGTGACCTTTTCAAAGAAGTCCACCAGGCTGGGTAACTATTATCTGTTGACAAAACCAAATGGGTTCGAGTCTAGTGCCTGGAGGTTTCCTATGTCGTTATTGATCTTTCCATGGCTTTGCAAATGTGACTAAAGAGACTTTTATAGGTCTGCAGTTTCCAAGATGTGTTGATGGCCAACCTTTGTGCAAAGGGATGATGATTGCTGTTCTCCATTCATGAGGCATGAAGTGTGTTTGTGGCTACAGTTAAACAGTGATTTCAGAGGTCCTGATAGGTCATGTTTCATGCTAGTTAAAAAGCAGCCTGGGGTAGTGTCGGAGCCCATCGATGCAGTGTTCTTAGCCTTAGATAGAGCATTGAGGACTTGTTCCCTAATGATAGAAGAGGGAGTTATATTTGATGATATTTCCTGAGGATAGAATGTGGGGGGGGGGTGGTAAATTTAGAGCTAGATCTGTCTGTGCCAGTTGGTTTGCTATATCTTCAGGCTCTGTATAGGTGGCTCCATTAACAGTGAGCTCTGCACACAATTGTATATTGCCTTTGAGATTACAGACTTGGTTAAAAAATGCCTTGTGGTAGTCCTTGGTCTTGGAGGTCAAATTTACCTTGGATTTGGCTTTGGTAGACTTTATTTGTCCTCTTAAGTTGTTTTGTTTTGTTAAATGAGGTATCTTAGGTACTGAAATTGATTTTGTGACATCTTAAGAAGGAATTATTTTAAATGCGTTTGATTTGTTTTTCTTTGCCTTTCACTGATCGTGCTCTCTTATTTTTTATATTTTGTATGAAACTGAATACACATTTCATAGTGAAAGTTAAAGGTATTAAAAAGTTACATGGATGGACGGGTATTGGAGATGTTTGGAAGACTGAAGAAAATATTCTCTGGAACAGAATATTACTATGACTGGTTTTATACGACTAAAACAGCGCTGTGGATTGCTTTTAAAAATAAGTATAATTTGTTATTTTCTAAGATTGAATCTTACTTACTAAAAATAACTTAGACTTGTTTTTAATGTCTCAATTTTGTCTGGTCAGATCTAAGCAGTTGTTGAAAATCTTACATCAGACATAATACCTGTCTTTATGTCATGAAAATATGTTGTACATGGTACTGCTCATGGGGTTTCTCCTTGTTATAGTTGTTGTGTCTTTCGGCTTTTCCCGGTTAGGGGTCGCCACAGCGGAACTCCAGTCCACTAATGATTGGCAGTTGATTTTTACGTGCCGAGTCGCCAGCCCTGACGCACAACCTTCAACGAAGGTACGCCCATTCACGCATGTCTCCACACAGAAGACGCTCTAGCTGAGAATCGAACCGGACAGTGTCTTACTGTGAGGCGACAATGCTACCGCAGCACCACCACAGCGGATTTTTTTTCCTTATTATAGTAAAATTGTTAAAATAGTTTAACTTACTGATTAATCTGATGTTTTGACTCTAGCAACTACTGATATTGAAAATTTTAATTATCTTTTTCATGTGTCTTCACTGAATTGGGATGTTTCTTGTTTAAAACAGAATTATAATTTATTTTGGATAGAAGAGCTTAATAACATCTTGTCTGTGGTGACCAAAATCTCTTCTCTAGGGCCATATGGCATCCTGTATACTTTTTATACTTAACATGGATATGTCTTGAAGGACATTTTTTCTTGTTATAATAACCAAATTATTATAAACCAAATAGCTGAGGCTTTATATTGTAATAGTGCTCTTCATTTTATATATAAAAAGGTGATATGGCTGATGATAGCAATTGGAGACCGTTAACTCTTGAATAATTCTGACTAAAAAATATATTGTAAGATAATAGCTCATAGATTAACATTAAAAATTTCCTAATTGTGTATATGTTATTAAGGGAGGAATATTAAAGATACTTTAATACTCAGGGAAGTAGTTAATACTGTTAATTCTAATATGTGTAATAGTGTTTTATTGCGTAGTGATATATGTAAGACATACAATACTGTCTCACATGATATTTTATGGAGCATTTTGCATAATTATATTGCTGGTGACCAGATGTTAAATACTATAAAGAATTTTAACTGCACTAAATACAGCTTATGGTTAATTGCTCGTTAGGACGTAGCATTTTAATTCAATGAGAAGTCAAACAAGGCTACCCTATAAGCAGTTTGTTATATAGTATAATTATGTCCACTTTTCTGGAAACTTGAACTAGGTCATTTTATTTGTTTTGAGATATCTAAATATTTTTGTGCTCCTGTTTGTATATTTCATGCAGATGATTTGGGTATTGTATTGAATTCTTTTGCCTGGATTTCTGCTTTTTATAATACTTTACTGCCTGCTTGCTCTCTTGTTGGTTTAACCTTTAGTTTGGATACATGCTGCGGATATCTTTTGTGTTCTTGTATCTCTCTAATTCTTATTATACCAAAAATAGTAACAGTAAACTAGTATCTTTTAAGCATAGTACTTACTAGCATGCCATGTAGGATACCCTTCTTGATAATATTCTTTCTCAGTTAAAACGTTGGATGGTGCATAAATTATCCTTTTGTAAGAAAGTTTGTTTTACATGCTATGGTTTCCAGTAATTTGCCAAATTTGAAGTAGCGTTTATCCTTTACCTATTATAAAATTGCATGTTAAGATATGCTAATTTGTATGGATATTATGAGTTTCTGCCTCTACCTGAAAGGCAACATTATGACAGTATTATTTCTGGCGATTTATGGATTTATGGGATAGGACAGTGTCACACATTATGGAATTGTGACTTTGTCACTTATAAATTGAGATGTTAATTATGACAGAAGGGTGAAGAAATGTGCCATGATGTTATATTACTTTAGTATATGATTGCTTAATAATGTTTTGTGATATTATTGAGTATTTTCTTATTTCTTGCATTGATGATCTAATTTTGTTGTTTTGTTATTTAATAATGTTCCCCTACTCTTCAGTAAATCATGTGGGATCTTTCACATCCAACAGAGCTACCACCAGCTTAAGCAGATAGGACCTCAGTTTCACATCTCAGCTGAAGGAAGGCACACTCTGGAGTGTAGCACCTCTATAATGCTACACTGCAGTGTCTGCAGTCTAATCACCTGGAGTGGGAGAAGAACCCACAGCCTCCAGGTCTTCTAGAATCAAACGTGAGTGTGCTACCGGTTGTACCACTGACACAGCTTAAAATTTAAACTGCTTATGTTTAAAACATCTGTTGACAATATGCTTTCCTCCCCTAATTCTCTCCCATAAAATTTGCACAGATATGCAAAAATAAACATAATAAATCATGTTTATAAGTTTGCACAGAGTACTAAAGCAATGAGATGTTAAAGAGTTGCTTACTGTATTCAACAGTACGAGGCCTGGTTCCTTCCATCTCCATTTGGCTACTGTTTAACTCTGAGAACATTAGTTAACCAGACAGTTCTTCTAGCTCACTCCTAAAAAGTGACAATTTGTCAGGTAGGCTTTCTTGGTTAACAAATAGTAAAAAGAAAACCTGTCTTTAGAGGTTAATAAATGAAAGCCTATTTTATAAACCACTATACAAGAATGAGGAATAAATAAACAAATTCAGCCTATTGAGTAAAGCATGTACTACCCCGATACAACCCAAACAATAAAACGTACTGTAACAAACTTTAAATTATACTAGGTCACCATAAAAAGATGTACCATAATAACTAACTAAAAATCATTGGCGAGTAGCACTGTCTTCAGCTATCAAAAAAAGCATCAAAATCTGCCAACACTGCAGCTCAAATCCATTCAAACCACCACCCAGTTTAAATTATAATTCCACTGACACTAACAAAAAAGACTTAAATTACAAACTTCATAATAAAAATCCTAACCAACCCCAAAACTTAAAAAATGAAACTCTAGCTCTGTCAGAAATTATAGAAGCCAAAATTTGAAAAATACAGCAAAAAATAAACAAATGGCTTTAGACAACCTCAAATTCCTATTGAAATTCATTCATAAAACTTGCATCCATTTTGCCAATGTGGTATTTCACAAATCAAAATATTCCTTTATTTCACCCCTCGAAATGAATGGAATGGGAAAAATGATATAATGATAATAATGATAATAATAATAATAATAATAATAATCATAATCATAATAATCATAATAATAATAATCATAGTAATAATAATAATCATGATAATAATAATAATAATAATCATAATAATAATAATCACAATAATAATAATAATCATAATAATAATCATAATAATAATAATAATACAGAAAAGAGAAGTAAATGTAATATGAAGAAGTCTAGTGTATGATGAATGAAATGTATTGCACTACATGCATAAAGAGATTTTTTTTCCCCTAACCCTGTTGTATTTCATTTATTTATTTATTTTTTATTTATTTTACATTTGTTGACTGGGATAGTCCGACTAGATACATGTCCATTTTCAGCGGAGGCCCGGGGAAAAAGCTCCAAGGTAGAACATACAGTAAAAATCACAAAATGATTACAAGTTACACACAGTTTACAGGCTCCATTTGAGCAAGCAGGTAATATAATTGTACATTTTTAAAACTGTTGACAAATTGACTAGGCAATGTAACGTGATTACAAACTATAGAGGAGGATCTAGTCAGGTTTTGAACAAGGACATAGCCAGTGAGT